>NC_142789.1:560000-860000 GCF_988280905.1 Pimephales promelas | reverse complement strand
AGGCAACACATCAAATCTGCCGAAGCGCTCGTCAGTTGCTCATCCTGACTAGTTCAAAGAGTTCAGAGATCGACTGGTGAGTTCATCATTCAACTGATTTAATTTAGTCTTTTGTTGAACACTGAACAGCGCACATATTAGAGCTTATCAATTAAATATGGTAAACACGAGAGATCAAATCTTATTCTTGCATGACACGGTAGAACCAATTCAGTTTAGGTCTCATCATTTTTGCAATTTCAAACAAACATATTCATTTAATTTTAATTAATAAAGAATAAAAGTAATAGCAAAAACTAATGGCATTATTGCCGCTGTTGCGACCCATAGAAAGAGAGAGAGAGAGAGAGAGAGATGGTAGTAATATAAATATTAATAATATTAGCCTACAATTAAGCTACATTTGTCAAAATTCGTTAAGAAACCTGGCCTAACAATATAGCATTGATTAATCTAGATCAATCAGTAATAAAATGACCTAAAAATGCAATACATGTTTAGCATAACATTGCAATGCATTATATGCATAATCTATACCCAAACACAAACAGTAAGCAAACCAAGATGAATAAACGCTATAAATGTTGATAATTCTCTGTTGATGCATGACAGCTAATGGTTTACATGCCATTTCATTATTCTATTATTATATGTTAATCTATTATTATTATAGATATTAACCTATTTTAATTGTATAATTTCAGGGGTTTTTTTTCTTTTCCAAAATCAAAATTTTACCTACTGTATGTTCCTTGACTGAATTTATTAATTTTGAAAATTCTGATCTGTTTTTGTTTTTTGATACTTTCTTTACACATATGGTAGTTGAGAGTTTCAAGCAGTGTTTAATATAGTTGTTTCAATTCACTTAAATTTAGACTCTTTTTTTCCCCCCGACTGTGGTATCGATTTAGTATCGATACCGAGGTATTAGGTTCTGGTATCGTACCGAAGTCAAAATTGTGGTATCGAGCCATCCCTAGCTGATACCGATACAAATATTTTGGGGTTTTAAAATCCGATATTATAATATCAGAAAATTGTCAGAATGGATTCGAAAATGGTAAAACTCGACTGTTTAACTCTGGGGGAGATGTAAAATGAGCCTATTTCCAAAAAAAAAAAAAAAGTGGAGTATCCCTTTAAGGATTCTTACACTGTCAAATGCTTTAACAACAGTGTCATTAATATTTCCCCTTACCTCAAGTAAAGTGGAACACGTTGAACTAGTTATAAAGATGTCAGGTTAACAGGTTATGATTTCTTGGTTAGTGTCAAGTTGTCATTACGAAGACATTTTAAACAATGTCAACTTTGCATTAAAAGTGTCATAATTTACCAAATGACACTTAATGATAAAAGTCATAAACATTCATAAAGAATCCTTCATGTTCATGACAGTGTCATGTCAGTCTTATGCACACCCCTTCAAATAAAGTGTTACCAAATTTCCCCTCAAAATGTGCATCATACGAAAGGTATAAGGAGTGCTTATTTGGATAAACCGGCTCTAAATTCAAACCATGAATTTTGATGCCCTGAAATGACATTTCTTTAACATATCTATCAAAAATACTATTGATTTCCTCAGATGTCTTTTGAAGTGCATGCTTTAAATAAACAATAAATGCACTGCAAAAATGAACATTGTTGACTTATGCTTATCTTTTATAATAACCAAAACACTATCATCTATGTTGCAATATATCAAGTCCCAGATGTGCAGGGAAAATGTTTCTTATATTCTAAACAAATTTGGTTTTCAATTTGGTTCCCATATTCCCACCTCTGTTCATCCAATCTGCCACGACGCAAGGAAACGTCTGATTAAGCGACGCTGCCGGACGAAGGAGACATCGCATTTAAGCTTGTTTTAATTGAAAAACTCCCACAATGCAGCCTGTATCACCTGTGTTTGAACACCGCCGCACGAAGCGTCTGTATAGAAATCTTATTTAGATTCAATTTTCTGATCAGCAGTGGCTTACCAGTAAAACTGTCAGGACGCGCTAAAGTTATCACACCATCATCTCATCCGCAGTCCTAAGGATCATCACGTGGAAAAATATCAAAGGACGGAGCGTAGATATAGTCGTCTTTTGAAAGGGCAGGCCTATAGCGGAGGACGCGGTTTAGGTCTACAGCGCACACGTTAATAATGGTTTGGACTGAAATGTAGCGGGATCTCTGAACGCCCCCACAAGCTCATCTTATTTGTTATTTTTATTTCCAGCAGCTTCTCCTCATGAGTAACTAGATAATGAACAATAGTGTTGCCTTTGTGGAAATCATGGAGCGTTTACGGCAAAATCAATCAGATGACTTGGTCTGCGACGGCGTGTCTGTAATGTTCAACACGCAGTTTGAATTTGACATTTTTTGGTTCAGAGATAACGCGGCTTGCAGCTGATCCGGGGCTTGTGCTGATTTTGATCTTGGATTCGATGAAGGAGAGCCAGACTGCTGACTTAAAGGCCAAAAGCGTTAATGTTCACGAACTAGAAAGAGGTAACGCATCATGAATCTGTCACAGCTGTGACCTTTGACCTCCAGCCAGTACTAAAGGTTAACCCATGACACCAGTGTCATAATGTATTGCATCTTTAACATTAGCTACTCGCTTATGTGCAAACAAATAAGACATTTTAACCTCATAGAGGTCTTTTCATACATACAATCATACAGTCACTGCTGGAAAGGGTTTAAAATGCAGAAAATGCTGGAAAACCAATGAATGTGCAGTTTATTTTTCTACTACGCAGGACAAACAAGGGATCACGAACAACTAGGTAATGTAAACTTTTGAACGGGATAGTTCTGTATAAATTCAGCTAATATTTTGTCTTGTGGACTCTGTGTAAACATGTGAAATATCGTATTCAGGACGGTACTAAATAAATAACACAGTCTCATCCCAAGAAGTCATATGACCAGTGGTGGAGGAAGTACTGAATCTCAGTACTTAAGTAAAAGTACAAATAACCAGATAAATATTTACTTTAGTAAAAGTAGACAACCATATTTAAGTAAAAAGTACCTGATTTTAAATGTACTTTAATTATTAACAGTAAAAGTACTTGCTTAACAATAATGACTATTTTCTAATGATCAATAAAACGTTTAATTCTAACTCATTCAACCTAATACTCCTATAATGATGTTCAATAATGATGGACAAAAAAATTGTTCTTCTGAAACAAGCTTGCAATTAGGCAATATAAACCATGCTTATCCTTACTATGTGTTAATAACTGTTTGGCAGTAAACGCGATTAATTTATGGTGTAATTCTGAACCTCTTGGCTTGCCATAATCCTAACCAAACGTATATTACACACGGTGCGTTTCCTATGCACGTAAAAACTAATTTCCGCGTTTAAATTGCATGATAAACGCACCGCGTGCGAGACGCATTTAGTTGATGTATCTATGGCAACCAAACGTCACTGGTGAGACAAACAAGCAACGAACGGACGGTCAGATTACGTTTTGGCCGGGGAAAAACTGATCCGAAAATGTAACAGAAGTTGTAGAAATGTAGTGGAGTAGAAAGTATAATAATTGCAAAATGTAACGAAGTAAAAAGTATACACTATTTATTCTACTTAAGTAAAGTAAAGATGCGTGAAAAATGTACTTAAGTAAAGTAACAAAGTATTTGTACTTCGTTACATTCCACCACTCAATATGACTGACGTCTTGGGACGTCTTTTGACCATACGTCAACATCCGCCTTTTTAGGGTACCCTTACATGACGATCCCGGGCCGTCATACAACTGACGCTTTACCTTTAACGTGGGTTAGGTGACGGGGTAGGTTTAGGTCTGGGGTAGGGTTAGGATCCGATAACGTCATCTAACCCACGTTTAAGGGTACCCTAAAAAGGCGGATGTTGACGTATGGTCAAAACACGTCCCAAGACGTCAGTTACATGACGTCTTGGGATGAGACTGCGCTGAAATGAAACCAACAGAATCCCTCTTATTTTGTAAAACTACTGACATTTTACAGATTCTGTGAGGTGTATTGTATGCTAATGTATGACCACTACTGTATTTGTTTACTCTCATGTAAAATAAGCCCAGTCTCAATGGATACAACACAACAAAGGTACAAAAATAAACTGAATATATTTTCCCATTTTGGTCTTTTGATTGTGGGGTGAAAAATGACCCAGGCATTTTCTTGACAGTTTTTTTCTTCTTCTGAGATTCACCCGAGGAATAGTGGAAATAAGGCGTTTTGCTGAAAATAACTTAAAAGCGAAAGCACTTCACACAAATCTAGAAGGACACTTTGTGACACTGTGTAATCATGTCCCACTATCCATCTCCTTAAGGTCTAGATATTTCTATTTAAGACATGTAACGGCCCTCAATGTCAAGCTGCAATGAGTATACGGATGAGAAAACCCAACGCATTCTCACCCCAAGGCGTCACCTTTGACCATGCTTCAATATTTGACGTTTTAGGCGCCCTTTAGCGTCACTTACATGACGCGATCCTACGGCGTCATCTAACTGACGCTAAAAGAAAGCGTCAGTTAGAGGACGCGGTTAGGTTTAGGTGTGGGGTGGGGGTAGGGTACACGCGATCCTAGGGCATCATCTAACTGACGCTAAAGGGCGCCTAAAGCGTCAGATATTGAAGCATGTCCAAATGCTTCCCAAGGCGTCAGTTAAGTGACGCCTTGGGGGTGAGAATGGGCTGGAAAACCATGAAACCACTGACCATGAGGCAGGAATGACCTCACCTGAACTCCTGAAGAAAACTCTGAAACCTCATGCTCAATGGGTTGGAATTATTATGAATATTTATATATGTATCATGCTTATTAAAGCCCAAAAATACAGTAAAAACAGTAATAATGTCAAAAATCATTACAATTTAATGGAATATATTTTGCTACATTTTCAGCAGCCATCTTCAGTGTGACATGATCTGTCGGAAATCATAATAATATGATGATTTGGTGTGCAATTATCATCAATTATTATTGTTGTGCAATTATTAATAATGGATATTAATAATAATAATAATGTTTAAAACTGCTTAACTGCTTAAATATTTTTTGTGGAAAGGAAACTGATATTTTTTGGTGATTCTTGACTTAATTTCTTAAATTTTGTAACATTTTAAATGTATTTACGGTCACTTTAGAACAGGTTTTCGCCCACTGCCGCATACTGGATGTTTTTCCCTTTTCACTCCATTCTTTGTAAACCCTAGAAATGGTTATGTGTGAAAATCCCAGTAACTGAGCCGATTGTGAAACACTCAGACACCAACAACCATTGCTTAAATCCCCTTTCTTTCCCATTCTGACATTCAGTTTGGAGTTCAGGAGATTGTCTTGACCAGGGCCACACCCCTAAATGCATTGAAGCAAAGTGATTGGTTGAGAAGATAATTGCATTAATGAGAAATTGAACAGGTGTTCCTAATAATCCAGGTGAGTGTATAAGTTAAATAATAAAAATCAAAATGTTGCCAAAAATATGAGATGGTAGCAAAAATGGAAAATCAGTGGTGCAAGGACAATTTTAGATTTCCGTGCTCGAATCCAAAACATTTGCAAGCAACGTAAGGCTTCTTGGGGAGCTAAAACTGTTGCGTATCTCGGGGAACACAAACATATTGAGAGAACACACACAAAAAAACATTTTGAAATACACTCATTTTGTATTTTTCCATCATCGTGCCCCATTGTGGATGTACACAGCAAATTGAAGATAATGTTTTCTAGTAACGCTCAGCTATTTCATACGTCCTTATTGCTTGATGTTGCTCTTTATAAGTGTAATGCCGTGTGTCTTTCTCTATCTGTAAGTCTCAGTCATCATAGAGCAGAAAAGACATGCATTGTTAAATAAAAGTCATGAGAATACAGGTCAAAAGATGTTGGAGGGCAGACTTTCGCAGCCACAATCAATTACCAAATGAGGTTACAGTACAGAAGCGCCTTGAAACTTAGAGGCTGCAGGATTTGATTTGGTTTATTGCGGTGAGCTGAAAACCGAGACCATTCAGCTATGAATCGGATCCTCATTCAATATTTGCCAAAGTTCAATGATTATGACCTATGAGATTGCAGCGCACTGGTGGGGAAATCATAATCAATTCCAACGTCCCTGATGAAGAATCGCATTCCCCTTAAATCAATTATCCCATGTGTCTGGGACATATGCTACGTCTCAAGTGTCGCCAAACACACGCGCTGGAGTCTGAAGTCTGCTGTTAATTCATTTGTTTGATGAAGGACTCTGTGTATTCCTGTTGTCATGGATCCGTTGGCTTTGAATTATGGTCTTCGAGTCATGTAAGCAGTGGATTTTTCACAGTCTTCTGGCTGGGTGTTAGTGCCGCCATTGAAACGTGTGCAGGATCCCGCAAACCCTCCATCACGTGAAAGGTCAAAGTGACAAAGTCATCAATAGGCCGTTGGGGGCTCCTCTGGGAGCCTTGTAGGCCTGGAAACAGCCGCCCTGCCGTTGGTTTAATCCTCCTTTAGATGGCCTTTATCCATCTCTGCTTGTTCACCTAATCTCATTTTGGCAACTAATGCCCTGCCCCTGAAAAGTTTGCTGACAGATCACTTGGAGATAATGACTTACATACACCAACAAATTGGATCTCTTGAGTTCTTTAACCTCGAGGGGAAGACTCATGCTGTTATCTACCAGTCTGCACTTAGAATATAGTAACAATTATATTTTGAGTCTGAGTAAGATGTATTAGGCCTGGTGTTTTGCATTCATGAACTGGCTGGCCTTTTGTTAGAGGTGCATCTGACACGTTTAGCTTTTAGAAATGCTGTTTTTTTTAACCCAATCTACATTTAATATGACATTTCAAACGTGAGAGGATCTTTAGCTATCAGTAATTGGATATTCTCCTGTAAATATGTTGGGAAATGGATGTATTTATCAGTCCCTCCAGGATTTCACGATTTTTTTTTTTTTTGTGATTTTTGCGATCAAAATGACTGATTTTGTGGTGGTAATTTCCAAAAATTTGTGAAAAAATTAGCGATTTACATATAACATTTACCATAATAGTATTCAGTCCTTCCAGAAAAACGCGGAGTTTTTTTGTGACTGTTGCGGGCAAAAATCCTTGATTACGTGGCCCGTTTTCTTTAAAAATGCGATGGAAAGAATATGCGGGATGTTTATGCAATTTTATGGGATGAAATTGCAGGAATTTGCAAAAATTGCGGTTTGATAAAAAAGAGAAAAAAAGTGATTCCCCCAACATCCTGTTCTCACTAGGCTAATGTAAGAGTCATTTCTTATTACTTCCTTTGATAAGCAAGCATACTACATCATAGAAAGTGCTGGGAATGTTTAATTTCTCATCTTGTTTTATTTCAGACTGTAACGAGTGTAAATAAGGTGTGGCCCCTTTAAGAGCTGCGCGCTCCCTGTTGAACTCTCTGCAGTGTCTCAAACACCCCATGTGTGCGGGTAATTTCTGTTTGATGCTACTTCTTTTATATTGTTGTTTATTAAGGAACGATGTGGCGGTAGAACGTGTGACAGACAGTTATACGAGTTCGATTTGTGAGATGTCAATCGCCTCCGTGAGTCTGTCTGGTGTCGCGTAATTGCGTCACTTCATAACGTCCCCATGGAAACAGGGGGAAATGGCTGCTCTTGTGTGAAGCAAACGCACATTTTTCAACTTTCTGCTAAGATACATGTGAACTTTTTTGCAACGAAAATGCGAGGATTATGAAATTATGCAAATCCCGCATATTTTGCACGGAAATCGGCAATTTATGCGGCGAAAGTGCGGCGTATTTGAAAAAATGCGGCCCCCGCATAAATATGCGGACTTTGGCTGATTTTGCATTGAATTCAGCGATCGCATAATCGCGTTTTTCTGGAGGGACTGGTTTATAAATTATAACTGCACCTAGTATAAACGTTTTCATGTAAAAAGTGTGTGTATGCATATTATATGTGTGTGTGTGTGTGTGTGTGCGCATGCTCGAATCATTTCAAATTGGTTTCTACAACAAACAAATTGTTGAATTAGAGATTTTGAATCAAATTCACTGAAAAGAGCAGATTTCCCCAAACAAAGTTACCAACTCTTAACATAATGTTTTTGCATCTGATTCAAACACGTCAAAAAATGAAAAATCATATCCACTGTATTTACCTGACCATCTCTGCATTCGCTTAATGTCAGAGAGCTCACAAAGACTAATTCATCATCCTCTACCCCAAAACCACATCGGCCCATCCTCATACATCCCAAATAACTAAAACTGCTTCAGTTGTCAGCAAAATATCGTATGCATTAAAATTTCTAAAGAGCCAGCATACAAAAGACAAAAAAGTGCCCTGCCAAACTAGCGCAAAACACCTGTGTCATGCAACACTGCCTCCTCACATCCTAGTTTTTGCTCTAGTTTAGAAAAAAACTAATTGAAAAATGAGCCTGAGGACAAAAAATCCTTTTAATCAGACATGTTTTATGAACCCGTGGCCTGTCTCCGTGACTGTCCTTCATAAAACAAACACAGAGAGGGAGACACTGTACACTTCTAAGTAAATATTATCATTCCAATATACATGAATTATAAAAAATGAGTGAGAATCTGCACACTGGAAAGATATGGTCGTGTATTGAGCGCTTAAGCCTCCGATCATAAATCCACTGACACATTCAAAGTTGGACCCTAATATATTACCGCCAGGAGAAATTAATCGTTTCTCACTGTGGATTTTTTGCACGATTAGCATTGCATTCATAAAGAAAAGACCACCACCCATCCTAAGACCTTAATGAAACAAACTAAACGGCACGATTTGAGGTTACATTAACACTGAACATTAAGGTTTGTGAGGTGTAGAATAACTGCTTTACTGAAGGGATCCAACATGTCACACAGTGTCTTCTATATTGTGTCCTGTTCGAGGAGGGGGGAGGCTATTAATTAACTACTCTTAGTTGTCTCAAGATGTATCGGAAATAAAAAAATAAATATTTTACCGCCCAGTTGACTGAGGCGTATATATATCAGATGTATGTTTCTTTATGTTAGAATCAAATCCTGAATTTGTTGCACGCACATTTATGTCTGTACTGGACTATGGTGATGTTATATATATATATATATATGCATGCATATTCACAGTGTTTGCATGCTTTGGATTGTCTGCGCTCAGGTTGGATGATCTGTTGTCCATCCGAAGACAAAAACACCGCCATGTTTTACTTATAAATCTATCCTGGGTCTGCTTCCTTCATATCTTTATACATTTTATATCAAAGTGTGTTTGTAGCTATAAACTATGGTCCCAGGATTAATTCTTACTGTCTGTTCCAGGGCACTCTCAGAAAAAAGTAAGAAAGCTGTCACTGGGGCTGTACCTTTTCAAACGGTAAACTTTTGTCCATTTTAGGCGCTATTATGTACATTTTAGGTGCTAATAAGTACATTTTATGTGCTAATATGTACATATCAGGTGCTAATATGTACATTTTAGGTGCTAATATGTACATTTCAGATGCTAAAATGGACATTTTAGGTGCTAATAAGTACATTTTATGTTAATATGTAAATTGTAGGTGTTAATATGTCAATTTTAGGTCCTAATATGTAAACTTTAGGTGCTAATGTGTACATTTTAGGTGCTAATATGTACATTTTTGGTGTTAATATGTAAATTTTAGGTGTTAATATGTCAATTTTAGGTGTTAATATGTCAATTTTAGGCCCTAATGTTTACATTTAGGTGGTAATATGTACAGTTTAGGTGGTAATATGTACATTTTAGGTGTTAATATGTCAATTTTAGGTGCTAATATATCCATTTTAGGTGCTAATATGTACATTTTAGGTGTTAATATGTCAATTTTAGGTCCTAATATGTACATTTTAGGTGTTAATATGTACATTAGGTGCTAATACGTACATTTTTTGTGTTAATATGCACATTTTGGGCATTAATATGTACATTTTAGATTTGAATTGAAATTTTCTGCTCCTTTCGCATGGAGTAATTTACAAAGTACTTTGAAAGTTTTATACGTGTTTCATTGGACACGTATAAAAGTAGTTTTAAATGATTTGGAGAGTGAAACATCGAGCTGTGTTTTAACTAGTTACGTATTGATATTAAAACTGATTGGATTTGCTTGTGTGTGTATATTGATGGATGTTATGAGTCTTGGCCAAAAAAACGCTTCTTTAATTGATGTAAACTTTTGTGTCACATGACAGTTAAAATGGGTAGTATCCATATGCCTGGAAATAAACCAATACATGTGCTACAGCAATATCATTGTTTTCATTTTAAAAAAATATTAAGCAGCAAAGAAATCATTAAAACATCTTAATTATTTCAAAAATGTATTATACTTTATTTATTGCGTTTATTAAATTGTGTAAATATATATATATATATATATATATATATATATATATATATTAATCAATTCATTTGCCCAAAAAAGGTGAGAAAAAAAAACAGTGACTAAATTGCATAATTATATAACACACATTCATGAAATAGTCTCGATATCACTCCACAATCTAACATCTTCAAATTAATTTGCGCTAACCTTTCATACACACAAGAACGCCAGTGAAATGAGAACAAGCTGACGAGGGTGACCTACACCGACAACTTAAAGAAGTGTAAATGTTAAGATTCACAAGGAATGTGTGAAATGTGTGCTTTTCATTAGTGGACAAAATCCATTTGGCTAATCCACCACAGCCTTGCAAATGTGAAGAATATGAGTGAATAACACATTTCTGACAAGCGTTGGGTTTTTTTAACTATTGAAAGACAGTAAATGAAAAGAGTTCCTCGGTATCTACTTCCAAGCTTTATAATGTCTGGCCAGAAAAATAAAGGCAAGAGCTTATAGGAGAAACTATAACCATGGAGACTGCGGCACAGAACCGAACATTTGCAGTGAGATTAAAATCATAATGAGGGTTATTAAAGATAATCTTTTTATTTCTGCAAAACATGGATGGATATTTTCGATGAATTATCTTTATTCTTAAGATTGTTGGTCTTATGAATAATGTGTTCTATTGCTTTGAAACTTTTAGTCTGAATCTCCCCTTGGGGACCAATAAAGTATATCGGTCAACCCTTGTATGTACCATTAACAGCAACGTATCTTCACACTCTGGCAGGTTTAATAAATTCTACAAATATCTAATACGGGCACGAAGGCTATGCTAAGTTATGGACATACTATAAATTCATGTTTTGATGCTATACTGTAGATAGGCGCTTTTATGACCCCATGGTTGATTTTTTTTTTATTATTAGTTTTAAAATAAACAGATTTCAACTATTTTCTCTTTGTTATATGGAGATTTATTGACACTGTTTTGTATTTACAATTTTTGTATCTATATATTTATTTGCTATACACTATATTGAGAATGGATTGGTGCAGACATTATGTATTTTTGTAGGCCAACAAAAACCCAAGAGGTGATCAACATACACTCTAAACAATGCTGGGTTGTTTGAACCCAAATTTGGGTAAAGCATGGGCAAGCCCAAATGTTGGTTTAAAAATATAATTTCACATTTTAACCCAACTTTCACTTTCAACTGTGAATTTTTTAATTACATTTTTAACCCAACATTTGGGTTTGTCCATATCTGACCCAAATTTGGGTTGATACTTGCACGTTTTATCCATCAACATAATTTCCACAAACAAATACAACTTTTATGAATTTTGAAGTCTAAATACAATCCTCTTAATCTTAGGCTATAAACGAACGACTTGACTTGCATGGTCGCTGGAACTGAACGTCACTATCACCAATCTTTCGACAACTCTTTAGGTCTTTATCAAAAACATTTTCCCTGAAAGGAATGAAATGGAAATGGAATAAAAAATGAAATTATGGAAAAGAAACTTGCAAGCTTGTGTTCACCACAGACTTTAAATCAGGCTTTTAACCAAAATTCCATTAAAACACACACATTGAATTTGGCATGATAGAGGCAGAATTGCTAAAATGCAAACTTGTTTCCAGGTTTTAACCAACTAAAATGTGTCATAATTGGCAGCACTTTATACTGTCGATCCGGAAATTATTAAACTATGATCATCTAAACAAAGTGCATACATTTTTTAAATCCTATATTTTGACATACCCCCCCCCCCCCCCCCCCCCGACATTTCCACCATGACAATTAATTTAATAAAAAATATATTTTTTTTTTTTAAATGTTAGTTTACTTGTCAATAAAGAGCATGCTTGAAATATAAGATATTACATACTTTTAAGATTAAGATTGGTTTAGTTAAAAATAAAATAACAACATTTCCTTCTACTTTTAGAAAAACTAGTCAATGTGTGAAAACTGTGTTTGGGCATTTCATTTATTTATTTATTTATTTATTTTGAAGTACACAAAAGTTTTCACAGCTGAAGCAACACCAACATACATTTAACAAACTTTTGGGAATGTTGCCAGGTCATTTTAACCAAGCGGATCTGCAATGCTGTCAAAGAGCATCTTTGTAAATGGAGCTGTTTATCCCAGAGTTGGTTTTACAGCAGTAGACTCAACTAGTCCACGGGGGCACTGGATAGACCGGTCTGTCAGTTCGCCAGCATCCAGTGCTGCCCGTCTATGGAGCAGTGGGCCACATAATTCAACCCATGAGCTCTTCGAGAGGTACATGTAGAAAGCCATCTGTCTAAACTGTCAGTCTGGAGCGTCCCTTAAGCCAAATGACAACAGAAGACTGAATAAAACCACATTGTGCCTCAAGAACATTGTGAGTTGGGCAAAACAAGCTTATTCAATGTCTTAAAATTCCAGATAATAAGCTTGTATCAAACCTCTAACAGCTTAACCCAGAGCACAACAGGGGGAAGAAAAATTAAGACTATTAAGAAATTAGAGCACTTAAATAATACATTAGAGGAAAGCTTATTCTTTCAGGAAGCTGATGGAAATGAACAAGACTTGAAAAGAGCATCAATGTCTAAGAAAACAATAAACAGTAGTAAGCGCATTTATCATGTAATATATGATTTTCGGGAGAAAAATGATACTTGACCAAGAAATAATGTCGTTAGGCATTGCTCCAAATAATTAGATGTTTTTAGGTAAAGCCATAAGATATAATTACTGCTGCCCAAGAAATCACAACTATAATTGAGCTTTATACAGAAAAAAGAGTGTTTTCTAAAAGCAATTTCAGAAAATTGTGTGCCAAAGTTAACAATTATTTACAGTGGAGAGATATACACATATATTTAATACTATTTTTGAAATATTCTTTTCACCCTTAATCCACTCATTCAATGATAATAATAACGTTTTTTTTTTCTGTTCTGTTTTTTTCTAAAAACTCATGGAACATCCAGAGCTAACCTAACCTACAAATCTCTTGACATTATTACATTTAAAGCAAAACACATTTGTAAGAAGTGTTCATACACTCAACACTGCCCCTAACCGTGTAAGTACAGTCAAACCTGAACACGTTTTGTACAGTACGATATCACCCATGAGTTCAACACCATAAAGGCCATTGCACACTGAGTCCGAAATTCGTTACAAAAAAAATAATAAATTCGTAAAAAAAAAAAAAAAAAAATGACCTCACGTTATGTCAATCACGCTTGCACACCGCCTCCGAAACTTTCAGCCGTCATAAAAAAATTCGGATCGGGTTCGATTTTCTGGTTCGATATTTTCTCTCCTTTTTTCAATAATAGAGAGGACAACAAAATCATCCTCACTGCTTGACGAATCCATTTCGTATTTTTGCGCTTTTTCCCGCAAATCGACTCGGTGTGCAAGGATTCTGTGCGTGACGAATTTTTAGGCTGACAAACACGAAAAAAGGCATACGAAAATTTCGTACTCAGTGTGCAATGGCCTTAATTCATAGAAATGCAAATATGTATACTAGTGAAGGACAGTGTCTTTACACATGAAATACTAAATATAAAATATTTGCTTTATTATTGAATTATTGCGTATTATTGTGTATTTCCCATACATTTGATGCCTTCCAAGAAACAAAAATAATAATGCATAAATTTACGCTGCAAGAGTCATTCGCAAAACTTGCCAAGATAAAAATGTTATATTTTTTTTACTTAAAAAAAAGTTTAATAAACAAAAAACTATAATATCATTGAGGAAAGCAGGACGGAGACGAGAGCCGTGGGAACGGAGCGAGGCTGGTGGCGCGAGTGCTAATGAGCGGTCTCGAGTCCCACGGAGGAGCTCCGGAAGGATAAAAGGAGGAGTGACGGCAGTGAAGGATGAGAGAGGACCAGGCCTGGACTTTAAGCTATGTTTATATGCGGCAGTCATCCATGAGGGGCTGCCGCTTTACTTTCATTTTGTTCTGTTCATTTTTTGTGATTAAAGTTATGCTGAACCCATTTAACATTGTTAGAATTATTAACAACTACGTATTTCAATTGACAGAGATATACAATAAATAAAAGTGAAATTGCCATGTTTTTAGACTATTCTGTTCATTAATATATTGATTCATGCATTCATGACTTCTAGACTAGATTACTGTAATGCTTTATTAGCTGGTTTTCCTGCATCCCCAATAAACAAGCTACAATTAGTCCAAAATGAGTCAAGAAAATATGTTCATATAACACCAATTGTATCATCTCTACACTGGTTACCCATTAAGTTCCAATTACAAAGTATTGCTACTAACCAGTGATGTTTTCGTCAGTGATGACGATAACGAAATGATTTCGTTAACGCACCGTTTTTTATGACGATAGCGAGACGATGACTAGCTCTGAGACATGACGAGACGTTTGATTTTTCGTTTACGAGACGAGACGCAACGAAAATGATTATAAGTCTGACGTTCACAATGCATGTAATTTATGCCTGTTTTGCGTGAAATCGGTCTGTATGGAGCTAAAAATAAGTATCAGCAATGCTGCCGTTTTAAGTGTAAAATATCGAACTAACCAAGACCAAATACAGTGTTTATTCAGGGATTGTCTTATTCATTTTTATGTTCAATACATTTTGTCATGATTGTTTCATACTTTATATTCAAGTATGCATTCTTTGTTCAATGCACCTCAGTATTAGATATTTATTTCATTATTTTGTTTCAGAATGTTTCAAGTTTGCACAAGTTAAAGATAGACTGGGTTGTATACATAATGTTTGTGTTTACAAATAATATGCATCTTATTGTTGCATACTACGTTGTTCATTGCACTTTTTTGCTGTTTAAACTTTAAACCATTCCTTTATTCCTTTATTACTGTGATAACTGGTGAAAATAGCTTTTAATATTCAGGGGTAAAACTATAACTTGAAATATGGGGATAAAAGGTTTCTGCCCAATGTGACAATGAAGTACAGCTTGGCAATGGCAGCACTGCATCTCCATCAATGAGAAAGTCTAGTTTATTATGCAAAGGTTGTAAGGTTAGCTTGTTTTATGAATTGCAAAACTTGCCAAATCTGTCAAACCTAAGCCCATTTCCACTACTTTTTAAGTAAATTAATTAGTTAAAGACTACTTTTTTTTCCTAAAATTGATTAAACTTGACTAAAACCTTGTGTTTTCATCGACTAAAACTTGACTAAAGTTTATACGGGAATAAAATGTGACTAAAACCTAAAAGCATTTTCGTCCAAAAGACTAAAACTAAAAGGGCTGCCAAAAACAACACTGCTGCTAACCTATAAGGCCCTAAACGGTATTGCTCATGTGTATTTAACGGATCTTCAATTGCCCTACAATCCATTACACTCTTTAAGATCACAAAACTCTGGGCTTCTGGTAGGATAACTAGATTAAAGACACATCTCTTTAGCAAAACATTGATATAATGCATCTCATAACATTATACAATTATATCAGATCAAATACACATGATTATCCTTGCTTAATGTCATTAGCAGCAGCTACACTAGTTATTTTCTATTTGTTTCACTGTTTTATGTATGGATGCCCATCCTGAGGTAACTAGATCTCCAGTTTGGATCGAGCCTATTATAAAGACTTCAGATTCCCCAGTACCATGTGAAGAGACAGTGTCAACTATTGCAAAGACTTCAGATCTGAAAATAAATTGCATTATGTGAATGTATACATTTAATATGTAAATGTTTTGTAAACATGTAAATGCACCAAATAAATATGGAAATCCCTCAAAAGGACTATTTCTACCTGAGACCAAAACATTTTCCACTTTGTTTCCTGTGTTTACTCATACTGTAGCTCCACATGAATAATTAGGAAACTATTAATCTGAGGAGGCATACTTAACCCCTGCACTAAAAGTCAAGCTGAGTTTTCCTTTAAGAGGTTACGTGGAAAGTGCATATTATGATTTTAAGGAGTTTATTCTCACCAAAGGTCTGTGTAACAGCAGGGGTGAGCCACTGAGGTGACAGACAGGACCGCCTCTGCAGATAATTAGGGGTCTGGGATAAGAATGACCGGGGGATAAATAAAGAATGAAAAAAGTGCGGTGCACACGCTGTGAACTCAAGGTGAAACCAAGTAAGTAATTATGATGGAAACTGGAATCACTTGGATTGGGGGTTCTCTGGGGTGGAAATGTGCCCAGTAATGAGTCTGGTTACTGAGATGGGAAGAGATGAGAAACAATTCGCTGTTAAGCAGGTCTTCCTCCAACTCCTAGAAATAGATATAAACTCGGCTCAAAGGTGTCTGGGTTTGACAGGTCACAGTGTTGACTTCCCGACCCCCAATCTGGAGCCAAAACCTAGGCCTACACATTTAATCATAGAAAGAGAAGTAAATAAATAATGTCTTCAGTTTGTAAAATGAGAACAAAAATACATAAAATCCTGAGGTCATTGAGTATAAACTATTAATTTAACCTTTAAATGTTTACCTATATGAACCGATCCCCAATGACCAACATCCAGCAAGCCAGTACCATCATGCCATGAATGTTAACATCTAAATGGTTGCATCAACAAATTACAAGGGTTTAGTCATTCTTTAATAGGTTGGGAGGGTAATCAATAGGGCTGGGTATTAAGACAAATTTCACAATTCGATTCGGTTTCGATTCACAAGCTTGCAATTCGATTTCGATTACGATTCGATTCGATTCAATATCGATTATTTTGGATATCAGTTACAATAAATGGCAAATTTTCTCAAGAGAATCAAATCTCTTAAATGCTGTAAACTATGGGAGTCTAGTTGTAGCCTATAGGCTTCATTAGCATAATATGAAGGTAATAATTAACTGTTTTGTAGCTATACAAACACTTAAATTACACTTTTATTTATTTTTATAATAAGACGATTACATGAAATATGAACATTTAAATGGTGGCTGTCATAAAAACTTGCCAGATTTATTCAAATATGCATTAAATATTGAAGAACACTAACCAGTTTGTGGGTTTTCTGAGGTAAATATGACGCTACATTGATTACAAGCTGTTTAACTGACGTCTTTCCACGGTTGAAACGCTGATTGAGCGAATCAATGTGACATGATACGGATTTGGACAAGTTGTACGCTATCTTTAACACACTTTCAGATGCTCATTCATGTTTATTTGGCGCTGTGACTGGTATTATTAAGCCGGAAGAGAGATCAGCGCTGCTGCTTCTCCAGAGCGATCTCACGCCACAGCGACAAAACGCTATTTATGTTTTTGAATTTCTAAAGAAAATGGACGTAATTTGAAAATTGAGACTTTGTTAAATATCAATAGTAACAAAGGACAAAGATTAGTGCGATTTTTTGGATGCGCGCAGCCGCGATACAATGTCCCATTCATTCAAATGAAACAGGATGACTAATCGATTCTTGAGATTTAAGAATCGATATCGGTTTGTAAAAATGAGAATCGGTTAATATCTAGAAATCGATATTTATTACCCAGCCCTAGTAATCAAGAATTTTTATCAGAGAAGTGCTAATCATTTAGTAGAAATCTTGATAATGGTAAAACAACCATCATATAACGACGAACAACCTTTCTGTAAGTTGACACCAAGCTTTTTCCAATCTGCCACTCTCCACTACTTTTCAAATACAAACTAATCACTTAAGATCTCAAAATATCTGTGTGTCAAATGACAATCAGAACAAGCTGATGAAAACACATACACAATGGGCTAAGCTTTGCGTTGGACTCATATGAACTAAAAAACAAAATGAACCGGGAGCTCGTCAAACTCATTAACAACTGACAGTTGATCTGGAGTTGCAGATGGTAAATGATACAAACCATTAACACAAGGCCACCATTAACAACAACTCCAACGCATCAAATCCATCTCCCACAAGGTAAAAACACATAAATATACCGTACATACAGTCAGATTCCAAAGCCGTGTCTGGGAAAAATGATGGCAGCATCATTTAGTCCCTAAGGCACACTGATGGATCTGTAAAAGCCGTATGAAAATGGCACAGCTGCACGGAATTATCTATATAATGGCATTTAATTGTGGACAAGGAAGTGGAGGATGATACATTAGCGAGCTGGAAGTGTAGAGAGCAACTGTCCATTTAATCAACAGCCTCGTGGTGATATGTAGTTATTCCGACCCCTGAATACGATGGTGCGCAAACCACGACGAGAAAACAGCAGTTACCATGGTGAAGAGATGAGAAGGGACTTTATAGTACGTCCTGAGAGTACAGAAACACTGCACAAAAGGCAGAAGACTCTGGGCATTTATCTTTTCATATTCATCCCAACAGGCCACATGCCTGTTTCGCTAAAGCTAGAAGGCTGGATTTATGAATGCGCATTCGATGCCTGTCAATTTAGATTTTAAAAATATGAAGTCGAAAGATTGAAAGGCTATTTGTGTGCGTGCGTGTGCGTTTCCTACGTAACCAAAAGCACATTCAGAATGGTGTCCTCTAAATAATTACATTAATTCAAGGACAATGTACATTTCCATACAGAGGTCTTGCCTCTAGACTATCTGAGTTTTGATTGCTTCTGCGTAGAGAGCTAAAAGAAATAGGGGTCGTAACAAGCATCTGAAGAGCATTTTTGTTTTCATTAATAGCTCTCAGACCGTATAGCTCTTTTGAAATGCAAATATAAGCTCAATTACATCAAAACAACTTTCAGGAGTTTTTAATCCTAAACTGTGCACATATTGCTGCTGCCGACATTATATACGGAAATTAAACTGTATTGTTCTAATTTTGCACAATAACATAAACATGACCTGCAGAGATATGATTAATTTGCATTTATATTCAACACAAACAAAACATTTTATGATGAGAAAACACAAACATACTTTAAACAGAGATTGGCCGTCTCTGGGGGAATAGCAGCAAGCATTAGTTTAATGAATACAGCCTTGTGAATTAAACTGAATAACCTTGCGGTCTTTTTAAACACTTGTAATGGACAGGTAATATTGACTCATTCTTCCTTTATTATTAAACTGTTTTCATTTTTTTGCACTAAAGGATGAGTTAAAGGGCATGTATAGAACATGGATATCTAAACATTGTGATACCTTGGATGTATACATAATTTTCATAACCTTTCGCCCCTTCATTCTAGCCTCACAAAAGCAAAAAGTCGACCAAGAAATGGTTCTAATGACTAGTAGAATAAACTCAAGACACTCAAGTTTCCCAGTGTCACGCGTTTGGTTATTTATATATGTAAAAAAAAATATTTCAAAAATCAATGCATTATAAAGAAAAAATCACTCGAAAGACATCAGCCATCTCTGTCCAGCGAAAACATCACAAGAAACAAGCATTCAATGGTGTCATTCTACCTGGATAGAAATACTGTATGAGCTGTAAGATTTAAATTCCGTCATCATTTATTCACATTATCATTTATTAATCTTTGTCTATCACTATTTTACATGTTCTTACAAAGAATGGAAACTGGAGCTTCCAAGAAATGTACCATAAAAGTATCAAAAAATGGTTCAAATGATTTGTAGTCATTTGACAACTTTATGTGATGATAGGACCAAGTAAGAATCTAAAATAGTGAGCTGGGAAGTCACACTAAACTATAATAAGACTTCGGAAAGAGTCCTTTGTATCCTTTTTGAAGCCTCCAGTCTCCATTGTAATTACACTGAAATGAGGACCCTGCATAGTCTTCCAGCAAATTTATCCATGGAAGAAAGAAAGGAACAAAATGAGTGAGTAAATGATGACAGAATTGTCATTTTTTTAGGGTGAACTAATCCTTTAAGAATGGATCTTGCGGACTCTTTGGTTTTAAACAATGTCTCCACAAGGGAACTCAAAGATAAGGAAGACTGGTGTACCGTACAAAACTAACAATCCTATGCAAATGTGCCAATATGTGAAGTAGAAGGCAACAAGAAGTCAAGCAATCGCTCATGTAAATGCAACCGTGGGAGTTTATCGAATCAAAGGAAACGATAGCTGTGTTCTCAAACACAGATGCCAGCATTTCCATAACAGTCGACTTCAAACCGGTAAAGGTAACAAAACACCGTTCTGAATCTTCAAGCATGGCAGGTTATTTTGAGTGATGGGCGAGAGGTTGTCAGAGCGTCACGCTATGATGAACAGATGGTACGTTTCAGTGCTAGTTTCATTGTGAGGAAGACTATGGAAGCATCACCCTTTGTCTGAGAAAAAAAAAGCGGAAGGAATATGTCAAGCTGTTGTGTGCTTTCAACGAAAGTTCTGCCATCCCTAACGAGAGAGTTGATGGCAAGAGGGGAAGAGCTCGGACACGTGGGATGAGTATAGATCCAGTGTAGCGTGTCAGCTAAAACTCACTTCAAAGGAGTTCCCATTTGTCCACATATTCCCATCTGTCTTTCTTTGGGAGCGCAGGAATCAATCCGTCTTCAAGTAAAGAATTCTGATCAAGGACACATGGATGGGTCTGTTTGTGTGTTTGTTTACACTTTTGTCTGATATTCAGACTATTTTCAAGTAGAAAGTAGAAGAAAATGGGACAAGTTGCACGCAGGTTAAGCAAAAGGCCATAAAGCGTAGAGACTTGAGAGCGCCTACACCTCTCCTTTGTCAAGGTCTTTCTTTCGGATGGGATGCATTTGAACGGCAGTCGAGAAGGGCTTCATAAAAACTCCAGCGACCTGTAGCCCGTGTCCCGTCGGCTTTTCTCTGCGTTAACCTTAACTGTTTGTAAATTGTTTACTGCCTCTTGGATGTCAACATAATGCCAGTTGTTGCTTGCAGCCTCGGTAAACGTTTACAGCACAACATTGCCGCAAATTACCCTTGTTATTACCGCGCACGATGCTTTGGAGGTAATGTTGGCCAGCTCAGCTTTTAGATGTGAATTATGGGGCCTTTTAAAGCCCCTGCAAACTTGGATCTTAGATTTATGGTTGAATTAAAAAGCCTAAATTATTTTAGACAAGAGCAGACAAGGTTTTCCGTCGTAAATATTGGATGTACGCCCTGATTCACCTTGTTGGTGTAAACATCGGGGCCAATCCTCAAGGGCATCCCACACAAACACTATCTCGCCTGACCTCTGACCTCTGATTATGCAGACAAGGGTGAGATACTAACAACAGATGTGCATTTGAAGCAACGCATGCTCGCCTTTTGAATAATGGACAGTTGACACCGGATATGACCAGCTGTCTTATTACAATATATGACGGGTCACGAGGTGAGCGGTGTTATCTGTGCTTCAGTGGAGATGCACTATCCTGTCCACGCACTCATCAGCAAAACATGCAAAACGCTCAAAATAAACAGCATCTTGGGTGGTGCAATGGCTGATGTTTAATTTGAACATGTCTTCTTTTTTCTCTTTTTTTTATGAGCAGTCTGTATACTGTAGCAAAGATAAACACACACACACAAACAAAAACAAGTGATAATGTGTTTGTGAATACAATCTGCTCTGTGGGTCGGACAGGTGTGCGGGGGGATCATGTTTAATGTGATAGTTTTATCCTTACATCCACTATAATATCTACTATAATACCACTTATTGTTGGTCCCAAGATTCTTCACATGAATAAATACACAGATCTGCTATCAGTGTTTGTGTGCCCGAATGGTCTAGTCATAGAACATTTGTCAAATGTGTTCTGGGATCTAATCCAGCCTTGTATAATTTTCACAAGATTTTACCAAAATGAATAGAGTTTCCGCAAACGCGCTGAGCGATAGATGAAGACGAGCCACAAGAAAACATTGTTGTCAACAGTAGTGGCAGTGTTGTGGTTCATTGCCAAATGAACACTCATTCAAAACACTTCAAACACATTCCAGTGCCAGATCGCCTCTTACAGTATTTAACTGTATTTATTGTATCTTACAGTATTTAACTGTATTTATCGTCTCTTATAGTATTTAACTGTATTTATCGCGTCTTACAGTATTTAACTGAATTTATCGTCTTTTATAGTATTTAACTGTATTTATCGCATCTTACAGTATTTAACTGTATTTATCGCCTCTTACAGTATTTAACTGTATTTATCGCCTCTTACAGTTTTTAACTGTATTTATTATCTCTTACAGTTTTTAACTGTATTTATCAGCTCTAACAGTATTTAACTGTATTTATCGCCTCTTACAGTTTTTAACTGTATTTATCGCATCTTACAGTTTTTAACTGTATTTATCGCATCTTACAGTATTTAACTGTATTTATCGCCTCTTACATTTTTTAACTGTATTTATCGCATCTTACAGTATTTAACTGTATTTATCGCCTCTTACAGTAATTAACTGTATTTATCGCATCATACAGTATTTAACTGTATTTATCGCATCTTACAGTTTTGAACTGTATTTATCGCCGCCTCTTACAGTATTTAACTGTATTTATCGCAACTAACATTAACAAAGATTAACAAATACAGTAACAAATGGATTGCTCATTGTTAGTTAATACTGGACATGAACTAATGTTAAATAATGATTCTTATTGTAAAGTGTTAATATCTATACATACATATATATCAAAGAATACTGAAAAAAAAGTGTTGGAACAGTGGTTTGACTTGCATCAAGACCAAATTCTGATTCAGAGGGAAATAAAAAAATATTGGGGTCAGGGGTCAGAATTCTGGAACCCAAAAATTAGGTCATGGACCAAAAAAGTTTGAGAACTCAGCCTATATTGTCTAATCTGAGTGAGAATAAAGTAAAGTGGGCAGGTTGGGGTCCATGAGGAGATGTTTATTAGATGCATGTGATTAAAACTGAAGCACAGTCCACCCAGAGGACGAGCACTCAACGGCCCAACACCATCACTGCCCTTCACACCCGACGCCACACGCCGCTCTACATGCTAAACAAACGGATAACACACGTCTAATCAATGTAGGACGCAAGGCATAAAAAGATTTAAATCTCCAGGCTTTCTGCATCTAATTTTAACGTCCTCCTCTTCTGATGTTTCTTATAAAAACCGACTATAGTTCAGTGGGTTTTTTTCCCAGAGGCCTTTAAACAATCGCCTCGAGCCGCGCTGGATAGATGCCACCACGCATCCGATGCAGGACACATAATCTCCTAGCGGTGATAGCGGAACGTTCTGGACCGCGGGGAAGCTGTTCATCCGCTACGGCATCTGACGAACACAGCAGACTGCCATGATGGCTTTCACATGGCGTGAAGTAAACAAGCGAGAGCCCGCAGGAGATCGCCCATAAGCTCTTTCTGATGGCATGTGCAAACGCAATATTTATTGATGATCTGAGAAACAGTGATTGCAGCCGCAGGAATGCAGAGGAAGAGAGGCCGTTTTCATGTCATCACGTCCTCTGAGCGTAATTCAATGACTTTTGATGGAACAGCTTTATTCACACATATAAAATGACTCATCATTTGCACACAACGGCACAAATAGACTGGCATGTTGTTATTTATCGTGTTAGTATTAAAATGTCATTCAGGGTGAAAGAGGAACTTCTGGCGCTGTTTGACTCCTTTACACATTTTATGAGTTCTCAGCTGGTAAAAATACCATCATATGTACACACACACCAGGAGCACATTAGCCAAGTGCACAGCAATGTTTTCTAAAATCTATTTGGTAAGTTCTATTATTAAAGCTTTTTTTGTTTGGTATATTTAGGTTCAGTGTAACGTGTGTTACACATGTGTGTTCTTGGTTCAATGCATGTTTATCCAGTCATGCTCAGAATGAATGGCACAAATACGATCAAAACTGGCTGTAAAAAATAAATCTGCATCGTTTATCCATTTGATCTTTGATTTAAAAAATGCCAAAAATCTAACCCTAAAATTCAAGTAAAGAAACTGAAAGTAGGGTGAAATGACATTAGGAAATAAACGTTTTTCTACAAAACACGTTGGCCACGATTATTGGTACCCTTCGATTTTTTTTACGAGTAAAATATTTCTGAAGTTTGGAAGCTTGTTTCCGCCACTGAATAAAAAAGAAAATAAATACATAATTGCTACTTTTTATCTCACAATTGCGTGTTATAAAGTCAGAATTGCGAGACATAAAGTCAGAATTGTGATATATAAAGTCAGAATTACGAGATATAAAGTCAGAATTGCGAGACATAAAGTCAGAATTGCGAGATATAAAGTCAGAATTGCAAGATATAAAGTCAGAATTGCGAGATATAAAGTCAGAATTGCAAGATATAAAGTCAAAATTGCGAGATAAAGTCAGAATTGTGAGATATAAAGTCAGAATTGTGAGATATAAAGTCAGAATTGCGGGATATAAAGTCAGAATTGCGGGATATAAAGTTAGAATTGCGAGATATAAAGTCAGAATTGCGAGATATAAAGTCAGAATTGTGAGATATAAAGTCAGAATTGTGAGATATAAGTCAGAATTGTGAGATATAAAGTCAGAATTGTGAGATATAAAGTCAGAATTGTGAGATATAAAGTCAGAATTGTGAGATATAAAGTCAGAATTGTGAGATATAAAGTCAGAATTGCGAGATATAAAGTCAGAATTGTGAGATATAAAGTCAGAATTGTGAGATATAAAGTCAGAATTGTGAGATATAAAGTCAGAATTGTGAGATATAAAGTCAGAATTGCGAGATATAAAGTCAGAATTGCGAGATATAAAGTCAGAATTGTGAGATATAAAGTCAGAATTGCGGGATATAAAGTCAGAATTGCGAGATATAAAGTTAGAATTGTGAGATATAAAGTCAGAATTGTGAGATATAAAGTCAGAATTGTGAGATATAGTCAGAATTGTGAGATATAAAGTCAGAATTGCGGGATATAAAGTTAGAATTGCAAGATATAAAGTTAGAATTGTGAGATATAAAGTCAGAATTGCGGGATATAAAGTCAGAATTGGGAGATATAAAGTCAGAATTGCGAGATATAAAGTTCCCAAAAATTCCCAAAATTCGCATGATAAGACCCTTATTCATCGTCTGGTGTCGTTTAAAGACATTTGAAGCTGCATCTGAAACTGTTATTAACTGTCTTTTCGACCTTGGACCGTTTGGTTCCCATTGAAGTCCATTATATGGAGAAAATCTTAATTTCCTTAATTTCTTTTCAACTGAAGAAAGAAAGACATGGACATCTTGTATGACATGGGGGTGAGTAAATTATCAGCAAAAGTTTTTTTCAAAAGTGAACTACTCCTTTAACCGTAGATCTCTATTAGATCCAACAGCCCTGACGTGGAAACCAGGAGAAACATTGTGCCGTGAATGAACTAGAAATACTATACGTCCAAAGACCAGCAACATTCACCATGGATTTAATATAGTAACACTAACTGGAACCAGTTTGGATGGAGTAGTGAAATGCTTTCAAGTACTTCACACATCTTTTTCCAGCACTTCAAAACTCAAATATTATATAAATACAAACATATTTACATGTTATTTTAAAACATAATTTGTTCATCCTTCAAAGATGACCACCATTTATAAACCTGAAAGTTTCAAGAAGTAGGAAAACTGAAACTTATTTAAAAATATTTTTTTTTCCAAATTTCTCTGGAATTTCTTTCTTTCTGTCGTATCGAAAACGTACCAAACCGTGACTTTAAAACCGCTGCAGACCAATAAAGAGAAAGTTAATAAACAAAATGTCCTGTGTCTCAAATTTGGACACACTTTTCTAAAACCTTAAATTCAGTTGTTTACACTAATAAAATATAATTGTAAAACATGTCAAGTTCTGTCATGAAGGTCTAAATGGGTCCTTAACGCAAACTGATGATATTTATTACGGCATGAACTACTCGGCAAAAGTTGGTGTCACATCGGCAGCCAATGAGCTTGCTGCTCAACATTTCAATGGCTGGTTACCATTGCTCCTCACTGTCCGAGTTCCTCTAAACCCTCCGTCTTCCCCAGCTCCACCAGTATAGATGTGCGATGGGTCACTGATATATGCTCTCTGTGCTGGGACGATCTCCCGATTCGATAACATCACAACACTGGCGTGCCGATGCGATTTGTATTGCGATGGGTCAAATATGGACAAACCCAAATGTTGGATTAAAAAATGCAATATATAAATTTAACCCAACAGCTGGATTTGTCCATATTTGACCCAAAATTGGGTTAAAACAACCCAGCATTTTTTAGAGTGTAGGAACTGCCATTCTACAAGTATTGTGGTTCGATACTGCAATGTATTGCGATTTTTTAAACATGGAGAAAAGCTAAATCACACACTTATACAGACTGTACATGATGTATGAGATGAGTCATTATTACAATCTTTTTTCATTTCAGAGGTATCATCATACACTCTAAAAAATGCTGGGTCGTTTTAACCCAATGTTGGGTCAAATATGGACAAACCCGAAATGTTGGGTTAAAAATGTAATGTAAAAATTTAACCCAACGGCTGGGTTAGTCCATATTTGACCCAAAGTTGGGTTAAAACAACCCAGCATTTTTTAGAGTGTACAGTACAAAGTCACAATGTAATCGATAAATGCGTTATTTAAGTGCCAAGTTTTAATCAAAAGCTGATTTACTCTACTATTTGAATCGCCATAGACATCAGTGTGTATATTAGATCTTTAAACTCTCATCCCAGTATTTTTACGATGCTTTGAACTATTGTATCACAGAAATAATGATATATGAGGTTGAAAAGACTGTCTGTGAAGCTGTTTCATGACAACTATCTCTGGATCAATACGACGCGATATGATTTTGTCAAAGGTTTAAAAGACAGACGAACTGGAAAAAGATCGTGTGGGTGTTTGAATGGAGATCACAGTCTTTTAAAGATGAATCGTGCAGCTTTATTGTCTTACATTGCAGAGAGAGAGAGAGAGATTTAAAAATCATAAACAAATCAATCCCGATAGTTAGGTGAACCGTTGTTTTCTCCCAGCCCTAAGAAAACCACAATAATCAACGGATCAGATCTATTCCACCAACACCACGGTCACATCCATTCCCATGCTAAAACTCTCAAGAGTTCTCATGACAGAAATATAATTATATAATACAACTGTAAGTGCAAAAGTGAGCAAAGAAATAAAAAAAAGAACAGATAAGCGGTCCATGTCTAATTGGAGTGTATCCTCCTCCACATTGGTGTCGCGAAGCTTACAGTGTTTGAATCTCTCAAAGGACAGAAGAAATAATGTGCTGGAGACTCGTTTCGCGTGTTCATCCTTCCTACACCAAACACAGCCCACCGCTTCATCAACATGCAGGTCTTTGTCTCATCAACTCACATCAAGGCATGCGAAGAAATGAGAACACGCGAGTCCTCGCTTTCCCATCAAGCCGATGTTCACACGGGCCGAACGCCTGACCCAATGTTCTCAATCCTCTGCGCTCGCAGGAGACACACACCTGGATTAATGCTGATCAGACCCTGCATGTTAATTCCCATACTTAAATGAGAGCAAGTGAGCAACTGATGGAGAATGAAGTGAACGGAGAATCGTATCTGACTGGAAAAGATTCTCATACCACACTCACACTCGAAAAAATAATCTGTTGAACGAACTTAATTAAATTAAGGAAAGGTTTTCCACGAAATTAAATTACATTTTTCCAACAAATTCAAATTCGTTTGAAATAATTTGTTGTAATCTTGTTGTATGATTTTAAATTAATTTAGTTATTCCTACTAGATAAAGTTTTGTCAGGTTAACTACATTCAGTTTTGTCCTGCCTTAATTCACTAACATTATAATTTTAGTTATTTTGTGCATATATATATATATATATATATATATATATATATATGAAGAGTTCAGATGCAAAAGCCTCTAAATGCCATTTGAAATTTTCTTCTTTAATGATGATTTTTATTAAGCTTGTATATTTAAGTTCAGTAATTTCACTTAAATGGCAATGATAATTACCTATTAATTGTTATTTAAGTGAAATTACTGAACTTAAATATACAAGTTTGATAAAAATCATCATTAAAGAAGAAAATTTCAAATGGCATTTAGAGGCTTTTGCATCTGAACTCTTTAATTTTAACCACAAAATTAAAAAAAACATTACAGAAAGTACTCTACATAACTGAACATAAAACACTAACATTAACTAACAACATCTTTCCATTTAATAACACTTTTTCCATAAATTGACCCTCTTAATGCAGTCCCTTGCAAAGCATGCTGGGAACTACAGATCCACTGCCCAGTTAGATGTCAACAACAATGATTCATGTAGATTTCACACAAATGAATTAGGTTGATTGAACACAATTAAATTAAGTTGTGACAATATTAAACGATCATGTTACTTTTGCTTATTTGAATTAATTATTATAACAAGAGGCCAAAATAATTTTTTGAGTGACATCCGTTTAAGACGAACGAAAAATATTCATGTTGACTCAATTAAAAAAATTTTTTTTTAAAAGATTACCATTTACTGAAATTAAGCTGGAATCACTTCTATGAAGGATTGTGTTGTATATGCTCATTTTAATTAATGAAATTGAACAAAGAGCTAAAATCTTTTTTTTTTGAGTGCACTGAGTAGATGTGTGTAATTAATTTCTATCAAAAAATTTAGCTAAATTAATTTCAAAGTGGAAAAAGAAACGTGCTTTGCTAATTACAAAAATTAACAAAAAAAAACTATTTAACCATAAAAAGCACAAAGATGAAAAAGTGAGGTTTTGTACTAATTAGCCATCCGACGTGAGGTCAAACCAACCTTTCTTGTTCTACAAGGATGATTGCAACTCGCAGAAAATGTGAAAATTGGTTCGGAAGGAAGAGAAAACTCCTCGGAGGGTAATTAATGATTTTCGAGATCCTGCCTTGAAGGTGGAACTTTCTAAATTGCATCTCTAATCAGTATAAGCACTGTTTGTGTCAGCAATAACTGCCTTCAAATTAGCAGTTCTATCATCATTAGAGCTCTTTCCCATGATGTCTGCGACACTGATCAAGATCAAGGCCAAAAGGCTGTTTTAACCGTACACTGTGTCCTTGCAGATGATCCCTTTTTTCAGTCTGGCTTTGGGAATATGCATTAAATGAGCAAAACAACAGTAACATTAGTACACAATAGTCTATAAAGCTCCTGCAAGAGACTGAAACGTGCGTTATTCAAATGGTTCATTAGTCTTACCCTCAAAACCATGACCTCGACACATGGCGTAGGTTTGATTTTGAAATTGGTGTGGATGGGGACATTGATATAAATTAGGGCTGTGCAAAAATTAATGTGCCAAAATAAAAGTCTGTGTTTACATAATATATTTGTGTGTGCTGTATATAATTATTTTGTATGTATATATATATATATATATATACACACACATGCATGTTTATATTTAAGGAAATGTGTTATTCATAAATAAAATATTTATATTTATATAATATAGATTATTTATTTCTATATATATATATATATATATATATATATATATATATATATATATATATAGAATTTAAGCGCAAATAATTCTTAAATATATACATGCATGCATACAAAATAATTATATCCAGCATTTTTCTTTTTTTTTTATCATTTTCACAAAATGTTCATGGCCCCTAGAATATTTTATTGTACGAATATCTGAATATGCAATGTTATACTTTTTTTTTTTTTTCTAGTTTTATTCTAGTTTCGGAAATCAAGATGGCTGCAACCTGTGACTTGTAAGAATTAATTATTTTCATTGTTTTTGAACCGCTTTGGTATTTTAAATGACAATTATAATCACTCGTATTACTGCGTCCCCTGTGGGTATGGGAATCGGTTGTTGTGAGCAGGGTTATTATAATGAACTGAAACTAAAATTAAAACCATAAAAAAAATTGTTGCTTGAAATAAAATAAACGCTAACTGAAATAAAATATTAAAATATTATATTATGTATATTATTTTTATTTTAGCCAAGGCAACATTTCTTATTTGCATTTAATTTAACTTGATTTACTAAAATAACTAAAACTAAAATAACTATTAATAAAACTATACAGACATATTTATAAAAAAAATAATAATAATAATACTACAAAATTACTAATACTTTGACTAAAATTAAAAGGAAACCAGAAACTATAAAAAAAACTAAGTTCAAAATATTAATACAAACTATAATATGATGCTAAAATACTCAATTATAAAACTACTCAATGAGGCTAAAATAACACTGGTTGTGAGTGCAATTACTAACATTGCTAGCGTTGCTAACAGAAGATTAACATGAAAAACATTAAATAAAGTGAATATTTTCAAGTTCAATGGCTGCCCAGATAGCAAACTGACATTGAATCAACGTGGAAACACGACATCGAAACAACGTTGATCTGACATTGTTTTTCTCATCGAATTAACGTTGAACCAACGTCAGACGTGTCATTCTTTCAAAACTAACGGAAAATCAACTTGAAATCAACGTTACGAAAGCAAACCAATTTTCGATTTTCATTTAGCTTTGAAGAATGCCTGACGTTGGTTCAACGTTAATTCGATGAGCAAAATCAACGTTGTTTCGATGTCATGAGAGACGTCGTTTCCACGTTGATTCAATGTCAGTTTGCTGTCTGGGAGTGTACTTCAAGTGCCTTGTACTCGGCCAGTGCTACCATTATATCAGCTTTCCATGTGGCGTCCATTTTTTTTCTCCGACACGCAAAACATAATAGAACGCTTGAAGTGTGGACGTGACGTCAAATCCGAGGTCCGAGTCGGTTCGTTGGCTATAGTAGAACGCATTTGACTTGTGTCACACAAAAAAAACTACTATGGAAGTAATGGCCCATCTAATGTTTGATCACCAACATTCTTTAAAATATATTGTATTAACCATGACGATGGTGACAGAATTTTCATTTGTGTGTGAACTCTCCGTTTAGGCAGCTGACTTATTGCTTCGCTTCCCTCTCAGTCAACGACTTCAAAGGCAGCGTTTGTGCTCAAAGGTACCTCACAAACAAAAAATAAATAAGAAAATTGGACAGACTTCAGCATTTTTAAGCTTTGGGAAGCAGCCCCTGCTCAATTGAATTAAGCTCCAACCCAATCAAACACACCCGAACCTGCTAATTCAGCTCTTATGCAGCGTTTGAAAATCACACGAAGGTGAGGTAAAGCAACCCAACTTAAAAGATCCCATTTTAAGTGTGTCAATACTTTAATGAAGCATGTTTCTTTATTACAAATAATGAAAACAATTCAGAGATGAAATGTACAGTATGTGAAGTGGGCCGATGAGATGAGATGAGGGTGCTGGAAATCTATCCTAGACTGTTTGATGCAAATTTGTATCCAAGTGTTTAGGTTTAAATAAGAGTGGGCTCTTATGTTTTTCTTGAATTGTTCTTTGGCTTTCTCCACTTTTAATATTCTCTATTGTAGCGTGACCTGCGTAGGTGATGTTCGATGGGCATGTGGACGAAAAGGCAACCTCAAACTGCTTAAAGGTAAAGCTGACCTTTCCTCGACCTTCCAGAGGCCGATGATCCGTGTATCTGCAGACACAGCAGACCTTTCGTTACACAACTTGTGTTGGGCTCAACGTTGCCCTCGAGGAACTTCACCAGCACAACTTTTTCAGCAGCAATTACCTTAATCCTCCTATTATCCTTGGGGTCAATTTGACCCCATTCAATGTTTAACGTCTGTAAAAACATAATTTTATTTTTTTTATTTTTTTTCTTCAGATTTAATGACTTTTCCTAATTTAATGGGGACAACTCTGTAAACATAAAATTAACCTGCTAATATTTTTTCAAAGTCCTGTACAAATTTTGTAGCATCGGTGTTCTTTAGGGTCAATTTGACCCCAGGCTCTTTTATATGTATAATAAAACAGAAGAAATATTAAAATTTCACACACATTTGTTTTGGTTGTTATATTGAGGTCATTATAACATGTTATAATGTTCATTGTAATTTTACATATTCAATATGATTTTCAAAAAACGTCCCTCTGTTTTCGGGGTCTAACCAAACAGAACCATATCTGTAGTATTGCGAGAACTACTATGACATGTGACATAATTCTCAAGAGAATTAATAATTCTTTCCTGTGTATTTGGGAGGGGAAAACGTAATTTTTGAGGGAACTTTGATGTTTCCCGTGCCATGGGGGAGGAGAAAACATCATTTTTGTGAGATTGACCCCAAACATAACTCGTGTTACTATCCTTGATAAAATAAATAGTTTTTCTTTCCAAATGTTATAGATTACAAAAATCTAGACTTAGAAATATTATAAAACAAATAAAACACCGATATATTTATACTTTTCCAATTTTAGGTCAAATCAGTAAGATTTTATGTTGATTTGTAAATTTGTCCATAGTCGTGCAATGGGTATTCTGGATGTATAAGGGGTTCGGTGGGGAGGGGGGTGGTGGGTGGATGTCAACTTGAAACGTTACTTCAGTAGTCAACAAAGACATAAATTAACTGAGACAAACCTTTGTAAAAAAAAAAAAAAATCATATTGTGGAGGTTTAAATTACTAGGGTCAAATTGACCCCAGAGGGTAAAAAGTGTTATGAGATTTGAGGTTAACAGGAGGGTTAATCAACAGAATGTGTGATGGTTATGGGATAACGCCATGAAAATGAGGTCTAGGAAAACATACATTTACAACAGCCTCAGCAAGTCTATTGGGAGGAAAACACTCACTAAAACAATGAAGAAGTCATTTAGGCTGGAAAGTAAGGGAGCTGTGTGTCCTGGTGCTTGAGAGCATTGGTTTGCTCAGCACAAACACCTATCCTTGAGAAAATAAAAAATATTATGCATCACTTGCATTTATGAAAAAAATGGCTGCAGTCTTTCAGTGGTGCCAATTATCCAATATCCCTAAAGCGAACTCAAAGATTCAGTCCTGAAAAACACAGCCTGATTCAGGACTCTTAGATGCAATCCAAACACAGTGGAAATGGCTCCATGGTTCAGGGACTTTCACACTCGTAATGCACAGCAGAACGAGCCGTGCTAATTGCATGTTTCAAGACCTTGGGACGAAATGTGTTTTCGGGGCTTTCAGGTGAGGGCCCCCAGGGGCCACAGAGGGTCTAGAGATTACTTTTTCACCCTATAGAAACCCTGTCATTGTAAAGAAGGAAAAGAAAGAGGAATCTATATCTCCAGAGTGAACGGGGATTTGAGGGGTCTTAAATGGTGAACACAATAATGACTACAGCCATAGGAGGAGTGCTGAGGGAATTCGTGGAGTGGCTAAAATGAAAGATTCCTCGAGGCTAGAACACCAGGTCAAGAGGTCACGGAAAGCACAGGAAAACAAGCCTTTCATTTTACACGAACGTTTTTCAAAATTTATTCTTTTTAGGGCTGGCAGTTAAACGCGTTATTAAAGGCTTTAACACAAACCCATTTTAACGTAAACTTTTTAACGCTAGTCTTTTAGTCCTAGAAAACTTTGTAGTTTTTTTTTTTTTCACTTGCTTTTGCAACAGGACGTGGCATCCGCGGCGCTGCACAACGAAACCCATTCATTTCAATGGCTTGCGCCGCGCGAGGACGTTTTGCTGCTTCGTCGACCAAAGCACAAGTAAGTCAAATTTATTTGTATAGCACTTTTCTCAGATGAAAATCACAAAGTGCTTCACAACAAAAGAAAGCATTTACAACTCTCATAAATACATTGCATCACAAAAACAAAATAAAATAAATCAAATAAACAACACGTACAGGTACACATTAGACCAGCCTAACCACCCTAAAAACTAGTTAAAAGCCTCTTTAAAAAGCAGAGTTTTCAGCTGACTTAAATAAATTAAAAGCGGAGTAAAAACAAATAAAAACAAGCGGAGACCGGAAACAATAAAAAAAGAATTTGCACAAAGCAAGCCACTTTTCCATGTTGATAAGAGCATTAAAATGAGAAAAAAAAAATAATGGGACAAAAAGAAAATCAAGAGACATTTAGAATGTGCGATTAATCGCGAGTTAACTATGGCATTAATGTGAATAATCGTGAATAAATATTTTAAGCGTTTGACAGCACTGATTAACAACTTGATGTGAATAAATGATGAGAGATTTTATTTTATTTTTGAGTGAACTATACCTTAAAACTCACTTTTGATCAACAAAATGACATATTTAAGCGTTTGATCCTTCACTGTAAAAAATGATTTTTTGGTAAAAGTAAATACTAGTGAAAAAAACCAATGTAATTTACTTGAAAAAGTTAGTTCAGGCAAGAATTTAAAAAACTAAGTAGATTCCATATCAGTACTTATTTCAAGCGAGTATAAATGAAAGTGTAATATCAACTCAATAAAATTAAGTAAAAATTACTCAACTTTTCTGATACTGGGGTTCCCATCATGCACTGGACCTTGAATAATTAATGAGGTTCATTTTGCACTGGTTTCCAGCTGTATTTACACTGTTTTATCGTTGATTTTTGTTTTCAGTATTAGTAAATTGCCATTTTGTGACATTTCGATTAAATATTTTGCTTAAAACGACACATTCAAACACAAAAACGACCCATCAAATGTTACCACCATTGTGTATTGTCTACCAAGTGTTGAGGTGTTTGCATTCACATAAGGCTTAAAGTCTGACATGATGTATATTTAATTACTTAGATGATCTAAGTAAGGAACATACTATAAATGACTAATAAAATTCAAGATAATTGTTTTAGTGAAGTGTAATACAAAGGCAAAGGAAATCGGTAAATCAACCTTTTACAAGCCGAGTTAATATTACTTATTTTTTGTAAAGTTTACTTAATTCCACATTCCAAGTAAATTTAACTTAAAGATTTCTAATTAAAGCTACTGATAAATATGTTTAGGTTTTTACTTGGCAAATCTTTGTAAATTTACTAGCATTTTCTGAGTGAGATCGTTTAGCAAGGTTTTTTCAAGTAAATCCTACTCCAAATTTTTTACAGTGTTGAAAATGTTGTCATTCCTTAAAATAGCTTGAATGTAACTCTACTAAATGAGGAAAGGGTGCATAAGCGGTTTTATGAATATGCAGATATGCCCCGCCCCCACTCACTCACTCACTCACAAAAAAAAATAATAATAAAAAAAAATCAATGCTTTTTAATTAAAAATGTAAAAATTGAATCATAGAAGAACTGCAAATGACGTAATTCTAAGTTGTAATGAATACAATACAAAATAATTGCATGTTCAAATAAATTAGCATTTATTCAAATATTAGTCATTGACTTCCTGGGTCGATCTGCATAACTATAAAGACCATTCTGGCCGAACAGCGTCCACCAGTCCGAGTCAGCATTAAAAACGGCATTAAGAGCACAACACATGAAACCGGGCTCGTGTTCGAGTGTAGAAGACGTGCTCACTCACTGTCCTCATCAAAAGTCTCTCTCTGGTGCAGAAAGGCAGTGGGACTCAAGAGTTTGAAGCAACGTTGTTTAATGCATCACGGGGAGTACTGATACTGAATTCCATGTTTAATCATTTAATTTTGAATAATGTATTTGCAGGTGAACACAACATGTCGAGTTATTACACTCTCTCGAATTAATAACTAAAATGCTGCGGCGCTCCGCCTGGAGGATGTTCACACTGCGTTATAGTTGATTAAATTAATATTGTTTTTAATATTGTTTGTGTGGGTTGGGCACCAGCAGGCTGTCATCACGCAGAGCATCCGCCACAAGGCAACTCGACTGAGCAAATACATTCATTTAATTTAGCTTTCAATTACACACGCATTCCGACTTTCTTTTACCGTTTAATTAAACTATTGTAAACCGAGGCAGCGAACAACCTTGACTAAATCAAATTAGATTCATTACAAACAACAATATGAAGATGATGATGATGATGATGATGACGACGACGAAAAAAAGAGTGGGAAGTAAAGAACGAACACCTCAGGTCAAAACAGAAATCGCAAATATCCACAAAATGATTTTCATGGCAGTTCAATCTCTTCAATTCTGCATCTAAATTGATAATAAATCACGCTTCACAGATTTCATCGCAATATTAATGAAACCCTACACACACACACACACACCGAATCTCACATTCGAACCTCATATTCCTGTTGGTTTATTGACTGTGGACACACTGAGTGGATCAGATCGTGTAAACAAAGCATCGATGTAGTGAACACGCATCAATAATTAAAGTGTTGTAAATCTTCACAGCGTTTGATTGGGCATTAGGATGAGTGAGTGGGAAAGGGGCTGCTGGGAAGCCTGGTTGGGTGTTTGGCTCAGCGAGTGGTTACAACTCTCAAACACACTCGCTTTCCTCTCTAATTGTCTGTTGGCAAACCCTGTTTCCGTAGCCCTCTCTCACACACTCACGCACACACACACCCAAGCAGCCTGGAACGGGTTCAGGGATCGCAGACAATGACGGTGACAGGTGTTTTCATGCACAAAGCGTGTGTGACTGGGCGTCTCTTAGGCAATTAACGGGCACAGGCCACATTTCCACAATACACACGGCTAACCTCAGACACACAAAAGAAGCTCCTTTTCCATCACGACAAACACGACCTTGATGAACCCAAATATTTCCTCGGCATACGATAAGTCAACCTATTACATGAACACATTTACGGCATTGTGCGACAGATGTTGGGTGTTGAAAATGCCTTTTTTTTTAATTGCTATACAATATTCTATTGCTTGGACTCGAGATGCAATGAAAATGGGCAAAAAATCATTACAGTTGAAGGAAAATGATAAACTCTACTCTTTCTTCTGTAGAACTCGTAAGGAGACGTTTTGCAAATCTTCGCATATTTTCTATAATTATAAATGCAAATGAGGATACATGCTGTTGAAACTCAAAAATGAGTGAAATCTTCAGAAATCATAAAGATTTTTATGTTAATAGACAGATATTGTAAAAAAATAAATAAATAAATGTACGCTGTCTCTGCTGTGGTTCCGCTTTTAGTAGTTCACTTTTAAAAAAACTTTTGCTGATAATTTACTCGCCCCCATGTCATCCAAGATGTCCATGTCTTTCTTTCTTCAGTGGAAAAGAAATTAAGGTTTTTGATGAAAACATTCCAGGATTTTCTCCATATAATGGACTTCAATGGGAACCAAACGGTTCAAGGTCCAAAAGAGAGTTTCAGTGCAAACTGTTCAAAGGGCTTTAAACGACACCAGACGATGAATAAGGGTCTTATCAAGCGAAACGATCGCTCATTTAATAAATAAATAACAAAGTTTAAGTTTTATAAGCTCAAATGCTCGCCTTGCTCTGTTCTGTGACGCGCGTTCGTGACTCTCCTGTTCGAACTCGTTCATCAAAATGAATGAATCTTTTTTCCGAGTCAATTCGTTCATTTCTTTCGTTGAATGAACCAAATGACACTAAAAAATATTCGTTCATTTTGATGAACGAGTTCGAACAGGAGAGTCATGAACGCGCGTCACAGAACAGAGCAAGGCGAGCATTTGAGCTTATAAAACTTAAACTTTGTTATTTATTTATTAAATGAGTGATCGTTTCGCTTGATAAGACCCCTATTCATCGTATTTAATCATTTAAAGCCCTTTGAACAGTTTGCACTGAAACTGTCTTTTGGACCTTGAACAGTTTGGTCCCCATTGAAGTCCATTATATGGAGAAAATCCTGGAATGTTTTCATCAAAAACCTTAATTTCTTTTCAACTTGAGAAAGAAAGACATGGACATCTTGGATGAGATGGAGGTGAGTAAATTATCAGCAAAAGTTTTTGTTTTTTTTTTTTAAAGTGAACGACTCCTTTAAAAATGGTGTGCCAGGATATGATATAAGATATTTTAGCATTGGTTTCCCCCGTGTTTTAATGTTCAAGTCCGAGTATGCAAAAGTGCAAATGACATTTTCTACTCCACAACAGAAACTAAGTTAAAGATAAGGACGAGTGAGGCATTAAACTAAGCCTTTAATACCATCTCGAGAGGCACTTCAACCCATTCCATCAATACAAACAGCAGAAACACAGATGAGTCTTTAAGTTATTACCAGTGGAAATAGAGAGGGGGTCAGGCAGGCCATGTGTGTAGACACGCACGTGAGACTTTCTTTATATTAAGGGTTCAAGCCTGAGCCTGTGTAAACAAGCCGTGTGATTGTTTGCCTGTCAGGTGGCGTGTGTACGGGTGTGTGCGCGGCCTGTTCTGACACAAAGCCCGAGATCAGTGACGGTGGCCCGTTTGATGAAATGTCAAGGAGAGGGTGAGCAGTAATAAAAGGTAAATAAGCCAAATGGAGCCGCGAGAGCGCAGGTCGCCGTGACTGAAGGGCGTCTGCAAGGGCAAAAACCAACACCGTCAGCACGCTTGAAGCGGAAGCCGTACTGACGGCCATCTGGGAAGGATATTGAAAGGCTCACGTTAAAGGTTACATCCAAATGAACAGCTGAGAGCCGCCACATGATGGAGGATTCCAGAACATTCTGCAGAATACTCCGAGGGTCGTGGGATTGTGTTATTCAGCACACTCTAAAAAATGCTGAACCCAATTTTGGGTCAAATATGGACAAACTCAAACATTGGGTTAAAAATGTAATTTTTTAAAAATCTAACCCAATGGCTGGGTTGGTCCATATTTGACCCAAAAATGGGTTAAAATTGGGTCAAAATCAGCGCACTCTAAAAAATGCTGGGTTGTTTTAACCCAATTTTGGGTCAAATATGGACAAACTCAAACATTGAGTTAATAATGTAATTTAAAAATGTAACCCAATGGCTGGGTTGGTCCATATTTGACCCAAAAATGGGTTAAAATTGGGTCAAAATCAGCGCACTCTAAAAAAATGCTGGGTTGTTTTAACCCAATTTTGGGTCAAATATGGACAAACTCAAACATTGAGTTAATAATGTAATTTAAAAATGTAACCCAATGGCTGGGTTGGTCCATATTTGACCCAAAAATGGGTTAAAATTGGGTCAAAATCAGCGCACTAAAAAATGCTGGGTTGTTTTAACCCATTTTTGGGTCAAATATGGACAAACTCAAACATTGGGTTAAAAATGTAATTTAAAAATGTAACCCAGTGGCTGGGTTGGTCCATATTTGACCCAACAATGGGTTAAAATTGGGTCAAAATCAGCACACTCTAAAAAAAATGCTGGGTTGTTTTAACCCAATTTTGGACTCAAATGTGGACAAACTCAAACATTGGGTTAAAAATGAAATTTAAAAATGTAACCCAATGGCTGGGCTGGTCCGGTCCATATTTGACCCATAAATGGGTTATAATTGGGTCAAAATCAGCACACTCCAAAAAATGCTAGGTTGTTTTAACCCAATTTTGGGTCAAATATGGACAAATTCTAACATTGGGTTAACAATTTAATTTAAAAATGTAACCCAATGGCTGGGTTGGTCCATATTTGACTCAAAATTGGGTCAAAATCAGCACGCTCCAAAAAATGCTAGGTTGTTTTAACCCAATTTTAGGTCAAATATGGACAAACTTAAACATTGGGTTAAAAAATGTAATTTAAAAATGTAACCCAATGGCTGGGTTGGTCCATATTTGACTCAAAATTGGGTCAAAATCAGCACGCTCCAAAAAATGCTAGGTTGTTTTAACCCAATTTTAGGTCAAATATGGACAAACTCAAACATTGGGTTAAAAATGTAATTTAAAAATATAACCCAATGGTTGGGTTGGTCCATATTTGACCCAAAAAATGGGTTAAAATTGGGTCAAAATCAGCGCACTCTAAAAAATGCTGGGTTGTTTTAACCCAATTTTGGGTCAAATATGGACAAACTCAAACATTGAGTTAATAATGTAATTTGCTTTATTATGCCCCAATGCTTTTCACCAAGGCTACATTTATAGGATAATAAAATGCTGTAAAAAATGTACAATTTTGAAATATTATTATAATTTCAGATCTTTTCTATTTTAGCAGATTTTAAAAGGTGAACAGCTGAGAGTCAGAGGAATCCTGCAGGGTTGGTGGATCTGCGTTATCAGCTTGGCGGGGTGATTTCGAGAGGGCACATGTTGCGATATTATTTATTGATATGAATTTAGAACAGATGAGGCTGACGCACTTGAGGGAATGAAGTGTGTGTGTTTGACGAAATGAACTCGCAGTCGCCGCCACGCACACACTGCTCCGATAATGAAGTGAGCTACAACCTGGCTTCCGTAACAAACAACAAAAAAACTTGATATAAATATACATGAGTTTACAGCAATTAAAAATGTGTCAGGATTGAATTTGAGCAGGACAATGACACCGGCAGCTGTGCAGCTACGGGCGATCTATTGGAATGGAGATGTAATTTCTTCACGAGGCAGTGCATTGGTCTTTTTCTGACTTTATTGCTTTGCTAATTAAACTTTTTTTTTTCTCCTTCGCACCCGAACCGAGCAACTAATACCGCTCTGGAGAGAACATGTCTCCACATAAACCGCACACACCCCCCTTTCCCAGAACAACCTCGGCTTGTTGAAGGCCGTCGTGGAGTTATTCATCAGCGCAGCTTGCTGGGTGGAAAATAATTAGAAACACTTGGACAAAACTAATCTTCGTGCCATATACATGTTGTTGTTATCTTTTAATTTATGGGCGGCTGAGAAAAAGGCAATAATGCATTCATTTTATCAAACGTCCCCAAAGGAGAGCAGGCGTACAGGGAGACTCTTTTTGGCTCTCACCCACTCTTTCTACCTCTTCTCGTTCTCTCTCCCTCTTTAACGAGCAGGATGTCAGATGATTAGCATGCTAAATGGCTCATCAAGGGCTGCTAAAGTCGCCGCAGTATCTGCCTTGTAAACGCTCGTAAAACAAAGAGCTGCTGATATTCAAACCCTCGCCCGAACGCCTACGTCTTTCTGCCGCAGACTTACCGACTTCACTGTCAGTCTGGCTCCCATTGTTTTCTAAGCTAATAAACAAAACCAACAGAAGACAAGCGGCTTGGGGCGTAGTTCAGGGTTCAAATTACTCAAAAAGTGTATAACAGCAGATCATTTTTAACTAAATGTTAAAAAAAGTTACTTTTGTGCCTTCACTTGTTCATTTTTAATGTCTCTGTAGGACAAATGAAGCATTAAAGGGTTAGTTCACCCAAAAATGAAAATTCTGTCAGTATTTAGTCATGTTGTTCCAACCCCGTAACACCTTCGTTCATCTTCGCAACACAAATTAAGATATTTAAGATATTAAGATCGCTCCTGCATACTAGTCCATAGGCTTCTTGAGGGACTGGCTCTTGCTGGCATCGAAAAGTCATTAAAGACATCGTTAAAATAGTCCAAGTGACTACAGGGGCTCAATCTTAACTTTATCAAACGACGAGAACACTTTTGTGCGCAAGAAAACAACAAAAATAACGACTTTATTTTTAACTATTCGTTTATTTCTCCCTCTGCCTTGAGTCAGGTTACTAGTTTAATAGCGTAAGCTTCTGTTATTGTACGTCACACATATCACACACATGACCAGCGTCGGCCAAAAGTGAGCCTTCATGTGACGTAGCTTTACACAATCACACTACGTTAACTGACTACAGGCCCATGGAGAAGGAAGTGAATAATTGAAATAAAGTCGTTATTTTTGTTTGTTTTTGCGCACAAAAGTGTTCTCGTCATTTGATAAAGTAAAAATTGAGCCACTGTAGTCACTCGGACTATTTTAACGATGTCTTTGATGACTTTTCGAGGCCATCAAGTGTCATTCCCTCAAGAAGCCTATGGAGTGATCTTAATATCTTAAATATGAATAAACAAAGGTCTTACGGGGTTGGAACAACATGAGGGTGAGTAAATACTGACAGAATTTTCATTTTTTGGGTGAACTAACACTTTAATATCCCACGTGATCTCTCAAATCCTATGATGTCATTAAAGCTGAATACAGTGACAGACAGACAGACAGACAGACAGACAGATAGACAGATAGATAGATAGATAGATAGATAGATAGATAGATAGATAGATAGATAGATAGATAGATAGATAGATAGATAGATAGATAGATAGATAGATAGATAGATAGATAGATAGATAGATAGATAGATAGATAGATAGATAGATAGATAGATTCTCGTTAGATCATAACTTCTAAAAAACAACCAAAAAAATGTGAAAAAGGAGGGGAGGGGGGAGATAATATTTTCAAACAAAACATATTGAAAAGAGTTTATAGGTTTACTTCACTCTTTGTTTAGATTTTTTCAGAATTGTATAGTTCAGTAGATTCAAAAATTTAAGCAATTAAAAGTCAGTTCTAATTGCAGTACAAATAAATAAATAAATAAACAAGAAATCTGCCACAACAAAAAACTTCTGTGTGTTCTATAGAAATCTCTGTAGAAAACATTCAGAACATCATCTGTGGGATATTTCTCTTATTAGACCCGCAAACCAGAAATACAAGCAACAAAATCATAACAGGTTTGATTATTGACAGTATTTTCATAACAGGTGCCGTTTCACCGGGAAAATGACTTATGATGTCAGAGACACCACGACCCATGATGTGAAAAGCAGCTAAACTGGTTTAAATAGCAGCATTATTGTGGGGAAAAAACAACTTTATTGTTATTTTCTCAAATCACACACACAAACTTTGAACCCATACCATTTCATTTGCTTGGAATTTAATTAAAGCAATTAAAAAATATGGTTGATATTGTTGCATTACACCATTTTTAAATGATTCTCTCGTGCCGATTCAATGAAAGGATGATTTGCGAAGAGAAGCTCGATAAACCTTGTAGATGAACGTCCCTCTTTCAGTGACAACAAGGAAAGTCACCTCAGATCACAGGGACATTTCATTGGGATGGGGTTTATGGCTCTCAGGATTGGGTAGTTAAACAGGTCGCTAACCCACTCGCGGCGGACTGTAGTCATGCTGTAATCTTACTTTATGTGGGACGCTGACCTTGCTGCAGATCCAGAGCAGTAACACAGCATCAAGATGAGCCGATTCAAAGCCGACAACAACTTTGCTCCTCCGTAAAAACCATAAACACAGAACAGTTAGCACACACGTTCAGTATTTTACACTTAAAGCCCGGTTTTAAGATCGTTTCTAATGAAATACAACGGTTAAGATTGAAAGGGGGACACATGCTGCTGGCCGGAGAGTTTCCCCACCTCACACTGTAAAAAATAATAATTGTGATATATACATACACTGTAAAAAAAATATTTTCAAGATTTGTTATCACAACATATTTTATTTTGTCAAATCAATTTTATAATACTTTATTTAGTTGCGATAACTTATTATTTTGAGTTTCTGATGGTTAAATTAATCTCCTTCATTGTATTAACTCACTTTTTCCAGTTCAATCAACTTAAAATTTTAAGGCAACCCAGGTTACTTACTTTTTTAAGTTAAACCAACAATATTTTTTACAGTATAGTAATCACAACATTTTTTTCTTTTGTCAAATCAACTTAAATAATTTATGTAGTTCAGATAACATATTATTTTGAGTTTCTGATGATTAAATCATTCTCTTTCATTGTATTAACTCACTTTTTCCAGTTCAATGAACTTAAAATTTTAAGGCAACCCAGGTTACTTACTTTTTTAAGGTAAACCATCAATATTTTTTTACAGTGTAAATATACATTCATATATATATATATATATACAGTATATATATATATATATATATATATATATATATATTAATATATATATATACATACATATATATATATATATATATTTTTTTTTATTTATATATATATATATATATATATATATATATATATATATATACACATACACATATATATATATACACATACATATATATATATATATATATATATATATATATATATATATATATATACATACATACATACATACATATATATATATATATATATATATACATACATACACACACACACACACACACACACACACACACACACCAGTATGTAATTATATATAATACATACATATGTATATATATATATATATATATATATATATATATAAACCAGTTTGGGATTTTGTTCAAAAAAAAATAAATCCTCTAAGAAATAATAAAATATACCCAACTACTCATGGTTTTCATTCTTTAAAGGAAAAGAAAAAAAAGTCAGACCAGTAGACCAGTTGTATGAATGTTGTGATAAATCATAGTGAGCATACTGTGAATAATAAAGCTAAATTCCTAACAGACTGTGTTCGAGACCGATACATACGCTTCATTCTGACGAAACGCACAGAAACAGTGTTTACACACAGAAAGAGTGTTTACGCCAACTAAAGGAACAAACCCCAGCCGAAAGCGCTGGAGTGAAAACTGCCATCAGTAACACCAGCCAGTCTTGTGCTTGATCTGTAACTTTTAGGACTGACATCACAAACGTTTAGTGGATATATAGTACAGTATTTCAGACATATGGTGTATTGGAAATCTGCTGACGTTTAAGGACAGAACGGACCTGAGCTCATGAAGTGGAGACAATTAACTGGCTCGTATATGCCTAACGCCGGCGATATGTTATGGCGCCGTTTTATATATAAACAATATTTATATTTAATATTTATATATAAACAAGAATCAAGATAAAGAACTGGCCCCCGACTGAGCCTGGGTTCTCTCAAGGTTTTTTTCTCCATCCAATCTGATGGAGTTTTGGTTCCTTGCCACTGTCGCCTTGCTTTTGGCTTGCTTAGTTGGGGATATTTAATATTTAATATTTAACAATATTATTGATCTGTGTTGTACTACTTTCATGTTATCACCGTGAAGCTGCTTTGATACAATCTGTATTGGGAAAAACGCTATATAAATAAATGTGACTTAATTGACTTGACTTAACTGTTTTAAAAGTTACAATGCATAAAAAATCAATTCATACATAAATTATAAAGAAAAACACTAATCATATATATATATATATATATATATATATATATATGAAGAGTTCAGATGCAAAAGCCTCTAAATGCCATTTGAAATTTTCTTCTAGAATGATCATTTTTATCAAGCTTGTATATTTAAGTTCAGTGATTTCACTTAAATGGCAATGATAATTACCTATTAATTGTTATTTAAGTGAAATTACTGAACTTTGACAAAAATCATCATTAAAGAAGAAAATTTCAAATGGCATTTAGAGGCTTTTGCATCTGAACTCTTCATATATATATATATATATTTAAATTTAGTACAGCAAACAAAGCATAGACATTTGCCAAATTGAATAATTAAGTCAAGTGCACAGCAATTAGCCGTGTTCACAGGCAGAGCAAACGAGCTTGAAAACTGGACCAAACGTCAAAACAATTAGCGTGGGTAGCAGATAGCAGCTAATACATGAAACATATTCATAATATATAAAAGAAGAAGCCACTACAACATTCAGGATCCTCCTGCATCGCCACAGCTGATTTCGTAAAGCTCGACACCACAGCGAAGTAATGAAATAATTATAAAAGTGGAATCATTTCATACACACAGCAAGGCTAATTGTTCATCTTCAAGGTAACACAAGCCTAACAGTCTCTCAGAGTGTGATATTGCATGTACTGAGAGACAAAGGGAGGGTAAAAGATTCAAACATGTGCGATGTGTCTTTTCCTCACATCACATTAAGAGTGTGATTCATGTGATAATACAGGAGGCCTTCCGGGACAGAGTGAAAGCTCAGAGTGACACCTGCCTGGGCTGATTAGACCCTTCACACACACACACACACACACTTTAATGCAGCCAAACCCATTTCCACCACAACGGCAGTAAAGGCCATAAATAATCCAGAAGACGGAAATCCGTCGGACCGGAGGAAAGACGTCTTCCGTAAGCCGTGCCGTCCTGTGTTTTACAGCATCTGCACACACACACTCGCCTGTAGTCTCTGTCATTAGGCACTTATGAATGAGCTCAACCTGGGAGCTGGATCAGCGGTTTCAGTGTTTCTCTAAAGTAAAGTGCTTCATCTTCAAAAAAAAACAAAAAACAACACAAAGTATGAAGAAAAAGTACCCTTTCTGAGTTGCTCCCTAATGGATACAGAGATCCCGATCCCGTGATGCAACTGGATTTTGAGTAGCCAGACCTTGATGTCAGATGTCTGGACCGAGGTCGACCAGGAGGTCGTCTGACCGACATGTAAAGCGGCCGATAAATGTAAAGCTGATGTCCAAAAGCAGACCGGATGACAGATTCATCATTGTTCAAGTGAACTGCGGCCAAACTCACATACTTTTGAAAACCCGAGAAGAACAGTCACAGTCGTAAACACGGTGAGTTTGGCGTCATGGCGGATTTGGGGAACATGGGAGCGCTGGAAACAGCAAAACAGTTTTGAAGAGGGGTGTTGAGGTGTTGCATTTGCTGGAAAACGAAAAGGGTCTTCAACATCCTAACACACTGTAAAAAATGATTTTTTGGTTAAGTAAATACTAGTGAAAAAACCCAATGTAATTTACTTGAAAAAGTTAGTTCAGGCAAGAATTTAAAAAACTAAGTAGATTCCATATCAGTACTTATTTCAAGCGAGTATAAATGAAAGTGTAATATCAACTCAATAAAATTAAGTAAAAATTACTCAACTTTTCTGATACTGGGGTTCCCATCATGCACTGGACCTTGAATAATTAATGAGGTTCATTTTTCACTGGTTTCCAGCTGTATTTACACTGTTTTATCGTTGATTTTTGTTTTCAGTATTAGTAAATTGCCATTTTGTGACATTTCGAGTAAATATTTTGCTTAAAACGACACATTCAAACACAAAAACGACCCATCAAATGTTACCACCATTGTGTATTGTCTACCAAGTGTTGAGGTGTTTGCATTCACATAAGGCTTAAAGTCTGACATGATGTATATTTAATTACTTAGATGAACTAAGTAAAGAACATACTATAAATGACTAATAAAATTCAAGATAATTGTTTTAGTGAAGTGTAATACGGCAAAGGAAATCGGTAAATCAACCTTTTACAAGCCGAGTTAAAATTACTTATTTTTTGTAAAGTTTACTTAATTCCATATTCCAAGTAAATTTAACTTAAAGATTTCTAATTAAAGCTACTGATAAATATGAATCACTGATTTTAAAGGGCTTCATTTGCTTTGGGTGTGATGTGTAGTACACAGTGTAGCCTGCCCATTTAGACCAATTTTGCTAGATCAGGTGTGCTCCTACAGTAGACACATTCAAATCCAGACTCAAAACACTTCTGTTTAGCTGTGCATTTACTGAACAAGCACTGTGCCACTGTTAGTCCGACTGTTACTGTACTTCATTTTATTCTAAATTTACTCGTTATTCTAAATTATTTTTTTATTTTTTTTTATTTTTATTTATTTAATTATTCTAAGTTTTAATTTACTGTATTTCATTTTTATCATAATTTTTATTTTTCATTATTTCTTATTATTTTTAATTCTAAACTGTTTTAATTATTCTGATTTCTTTTGATTATTTTAATTTCTTCCATGTAAAGCACTTTGAATTGTCATTGTGTATGAAATGTGCTATATGAATAAACTTGCCTTGCCAATGTGACTAGAAATGGCCATATCATGTTGCATAGCAATGATTATTTACTAGTGCGGTCACACGATTAATCGCGATTATGTCGTATTTAACTCGCACATATTTATTTATTCTAAATGTCTCTTGATTTATTTTTTTCTCACATTATTTTTTCTCATTTTAATGCTCTTATAAACATGGAAAAGTGGCTCGGCTTGCTTTGTGCAAACGTTTTTTATTGAAAGCGACGTTGTCATATACTGTGTTCGATTTCACACTAACATTCTCACTAGGAGCAAATAATCTCTCACACGATGCAACACTGTCCATCAATAAAAGGGTGAAAGAAATACTGACGAGGTCCTGATACTGTATTGACCATTTCGGCGTCTCGCGCTCGTCATCCACTCAAACGACAAACGACAAAACACACACATCGCTTTGGTCTTGTCAATTGAACCGTTTGGCAAATTTTAAAAATAAACTTTCCGTTCAGAATCTTATTTGCATCCATTTCGGCATCTCGCGCTCGTCATCCACTCAAAACGTAACGTTAACCAACTATTAGGCCGGCTTGTTTCCGGTCTAGCTAGATCCGCTTGCGCTTTGGTCTACGAAGAAGCAAAACGTCCTCGTGCGGCAAAAGCATTGAAATGAATGGGTTTCATATCGCATCGCCGCGCATGCCGCGTCCTGTTGCAAAAGCAAGTGGAAAAAAACCCCACAAAGTTTGCTAGGCCAAAAAGACCGTTAATCGCGCGATAAAAAAAATTGACGCCGTTAAAATAGGTTTGCGTTAACGCCGTTAATAATGAATTTAACTGACAGCCCTTCTGTTTACTTTTGCTTTTCTGTTAGCTTTCTGTTTGGCAGCTACTGAACTTGAAACGATACGCTTTTTTTACGTTTAAAAAATTGATATGAACGCTTCTTGCTTGCTGATTCGCTGCAGTTAGTTATACGTTACAATGCCACATTTCTTTACATTTCATTTTACACTGCAGGTCTTGATGCCCAAATCCGATTTTCTGAGTGTATCCAATTTTTTTTTAACGACCCGCTTACATCATCTTATAAAAATGAGCCATATCCGATTCTTGCATTTATACTATACACTGCTGAATCTACCAAATGTGGACGTTCTGACCCTGACAAGTAAGTAAAACGGCACGAAATGCAATGGATGCAGACGCGAATAAAATTACCTAGTGTTTTGCTTTCCACAATATTTTGAGAAATCAGCAAAAAAGTCAGCAAAACATTGGTCTCGTACAGCAGGAGAGCACATATAGGATCCCCATATCTTGTTCAAAGTCTTCAAACACAGATTTATTTCTGTAACAAACCTGCACTTTTCCCCCCAAACACTCAAAACACATGAAACCTCCGCATTGCTCCACTGTGTGCATCCTTCGACCTCCATCGCACCTATAATAAGTCATGTGATCTCAGTTGACATCACAGTTTTTAATGACGTACGACTCACATTTACTGGGAATATCCGATTTGTCTGCTTACATGGCACACGCAAATGCACATCGCTTATTTTGTCATTTGTTTGTTTAAATTTATACATTTCTAAACTCATTCGTCCAGTCTCTAAAACTCTAGAAAACGTTTTACACTACATATTATGACCAACATTGAGATTATGTTGGTCCATGTCCCAGACAGAGCTATTCAACATTTCAATAATTATACATTTTAAAAGCTATGCCAATCTAAATGATCATAAACCATATCAATATGTGTCTTTTATACAAATTGTCCTACATTGCACAATAAGACCGCAGTGTCAGCGAAGAGCTTAATATTGAATAAAACATACAAAGTATAACAAAAAAACAGAATATTTTCATTATGCTATTTCCAGTCTTGCTGTAATTATGGAAGATTAGGCAAAATGGGTGAACATATTAATTAACTGTGGGAATTTAGGATTCATGAAAGACAAAAGCAGACATTTTATTTCACAAACGTTGAAAGAATCAATGGTGAAGAAACACTGCAGTGAGAAACTATCAGAAATATGAGCAAAATGACACTGTGATGCATATGCCTATATTGTTGGCCTTTTTTCTTGTGTTGTTGTTGCTATAAGCCTGTCAAAGACTGCTCGCTTATATTTAGGGTATAATCAGTGTCACTTATGGGAAATAAATAAAAGCCTTGATATTGAATTCCTCATTAGAAGCTATAGATTAAAAAAAATAATAATAATTCTTAGCCGAGTCAGAAAAGTAGCTGGAAATGCTCAACAGTGTCAATGAAAACAGAGATTGATTTAGCAATGAATGTTTCTACCGTATCTTCAGAGGTACTAATTAAATGTTTTAACGCAATGTGCCTTTCATTCCAGTCATTTCATTTTCATTATAGTGGAAACACACTTTTTTTTCCTTTTTTGAGAAAATGCATTGGAATGAAATGTTTTTTTCCCTCTCATCCAACGTGTTTTATATTCTCAGATACTGTAATGAATATACTCTGAGATAACTTGATCATGTATAATCAAATCTGTATTTTATCACCCAGTTCATCTAAAGCCTTTAGACACTCACGGCTGGAAAAAAAAAACACAATTTCATACAGTAGGCCTAGTTATGAATCCCTCCAAGAACATCCATTACAGATATCAAGCTACGACTTCCTCCCGTTATATTGACTGTGGTTCATTGGCCTGTCCCTCTGAGCTTTTAATCCATTTCCAGAGTCGAGTTACTAAATACACACATTATGGTCAGACAAAGGTTATCGATTAAAGCGGACGGGCGTTCGTCATCCGAAATAGAAGGACACTCTCGTTACGCTCTGTATAATTACCTTCTCTCTCTAATTGAGGCGACAGATAGAAAATATGCCGAACAAAGTAGAGAATCAATATTAGAGCGGTTAAAACAAGTTTTAGCTCAATTTGGTGCCGGAACAGGAAAAAGGAGGGATTAGCAGAATTGTGTCGGAAATATGAGAGGGGGAAGAGGATGAAGGCATGTGTTACGCTGCGAGTCAGCAGATCTCTCACAGTTTTAAAGAGCGCAGACAAAGCGGACCCACATCACATCTGGGGGAACTGCTGAATGCTCTTATGGCGTTCCCCAATCAGCTTTCCCCAATAATCTTCCCTAAGGTTTGTGTTTTAAAGACATTAAAGGTGCATTATGCAACATTTCATGTTAATTAAATATAGCCGTTTTTCTAACCCATACATGCTTAGACGATCGCCTGATGGGCTGAACGAGCTCTTCCGATCACTGCGATCGCCTCTATAATCCTGTACAGTGAAGTAAATAAGAGGGATTCGGGACGGATTTGAGACTGGCGTGACGTCATGCGTGTTCACGCTCACCTGGCGATGTCTGGCAGGTTTAAAACAAATCTAAAACCAATACTTGAGAAATTTAACAATAATGCAACTCCTCGAATCCAACTTTCTTCTTCTTCTTTTTTACCGTTTACCTAGTCTCGTAGGAGAATACAGTGAATGGATTGATATTCCAGAGCAAGTCGGCATTTCTGACTGGCCGCCGGGCATGATGGTTTGGAGAATAATAATAATCCACATACAGCTTTCCACTTGGTAGCAATGTATAGGATTATGCACTGTAGAGATTGATGTACAACTGTGCCATAAAAACACATGCATACTCCATAAAATGCTTTAGCTGTCCACTGCATGCATGAAAGGGTTGAAGGAGTCGTTTTACTCACCCCCGTGTCATCCAAGATGTCCATGTCTTTCTTTCTTCAGTCGAAAAGAAATGAAGGTTTTTGATGAAAACATTCCAGGATTTTCTCCATATAATGGACTTCAATGGGGTCCAAACGGTTCAAGGTCCAAATGAGAGTTTCAGTGCAAACTGTTCAAAGGGCTTTAAACGATTCAAGGCGATGAATAAGGGTCTTATCAAGCGAAACGATCGCTCAAAATGAGCAAATCTTTTTCCGAGTCATTTGGTTCATTGAACGAACGAAACGAACGAATTGAGAAAAAGATTCATTCATTTTGATGAACAGGAGAGTCACGAACGCGCGTCACAGAACAGAGCAAGGCGAGCATTTGAGCTTATAAAACTTAAACTTTGTAATTTATTTATTAAATAAGTGATCGTTTCGCTTGATAAGGCGGTTCATCGTCTGGAGTCGTTTAAAGCCCTTTGAACAGTTTGCACTGAAACTGTCTTTTGGACCTTGAACCGTTTGGTCCCCATTGAAGTCCATTATATGGAGAAAATCCTGGAATGTTTTCATCAAAAACCTTAATTTCTTTTCCACTGAAGAAAGAAAGACATGGACATCTTGTTTTTTTTTAAAAGTGAACTACTCCTTTAAGTTAAATCTGGCAACCACTACTGTTTTTTTACCGTTAATTTCACAGATTTTTTTTTTTTTTTTTTACAGTATGAAGATCCAGAGTGATCGATGACACTGAAGTTTGCTTCAAGTATTTTATTAAACAACAAATTCCAATAACTCTTACGTTTACCAAGTGCGACAAAATCCAGCCATACTAGAGCTCATGAAACGGCCTCAAAACACCACGCAATAAACACTGCTTTGCCCCTGAGCGGCTCAGCGGCGCAATAAAGTGTGTGTGTGTGTGTGTGTGTGTGCTCTTACATGAGAAGAATATCTAGCCCGATAGAGGACAGATGGCAAGCGGACACAAGCTTACCCCTCTCTCCTTTCCCTCCATCTGGAGGCCTTTCCAGGTAAGGAGTGAAACACTGCCACAAAAGCAGAGCCACATCAAAGAAAAAACAATATGGCCGCTCATGAAAGGCGGGCAGTGATTTGACCACAGTCAAGAGGGGATACTTGCTTCTGTTTCTCAGCCAAGACGGCTGTGCATCAGTGTTTCCAGTCGCACAGAGATGAGAAAGAGGACAAAGAGAAAGAGAAACATTATTGCAAAAAGCAACTGAGGGATGAAGCTTTAAAATGAAAAAAAGAAAGGGAGAAACAATACGCTCACGAGGATGAGAGTTCGGTCTTATAGGACACTTGAGGGTAAGAGAGGAGTATGCTTCACCGTCTGACGTCTGCAACGAAGTACTTTTGATTATCATGAACAGAACTATTGCATAAACCCAGCCTGAGATGATTCACCACTCCTTCACTCTTAAAGGGACAGTGCAGACAAACACAAAAAGTGTGTTATGAACACGGTTTTATTCCCCTATTGAACACCGGTGACAAAAAACAGCTGAATCATTCTTCAAATATCTTCTCTAAAATAATAATAAAAGTTTGCAACGGTAAATTATGTTTGTGGTGAACTTCTCCTTTAAAATCCAGTACTTCTACATGAAGTATGACATTCACAATCAGCCAGGTTGGGTAGAGATAATAAGGGGCAAATTTTACAGGCCGTTTGAGAATTGGAGAGGAAATGTAGTGAGACCGAAATCTAATTTAAAACATGTCACAAAAGACGGCTGATGAGACTTCACATTATCTCTCTAACGCAGCATTAATGACATGTGTCACCATACAAGCAATAATGTGAGATTTACAGACTGCAGGCAGACGAGGACGATGTCAAAACTGAGCATTGAAATATGCATGGATGTGTTCCTGTCATTTAGCAGATGTGTTTCAGTGCAGCGACTAATTACAGACACCGCCTCATGTGCGCAACCTGGGATTATGGGTTATGCTTGAAGGAAATGGTAAATATTGCCAATATTTAATGTGATAATGTGGTAATGACACTCTCATCAGAAAGCATGATCACGTTAGTAAAAGATCTACAAATGAACCCTTTTTTTATCAATTTTCAACTGGTTTCACTTTAAGACAGATTTTATATTTCAAAATTGTACATTTCTAAAATCTATATAATAGAAGAAGATGTTTCATAAATGTATGTGTATGACTTATCAGTGCTGTCAAAAGCTTGGAAACACTACATTTTTGTATGTTTTGGAAAAGTTTCTACGCTTCCCAAGGCTGCATTTATTATATATTACATATTATAATATATTATAATTATATATATATACAGTGTGTATATATATATATATATACTGTATATATACTGTATATATATATACATAATCTATATTATATAAATATTTTATATATGAATAACACATTTTCTTAAATATATACATGCATGTGTGTGCATTTATATATACAAAATAATTATATACAGCACACACAAATATATTATGTAAACACAGACTTTTATTTTGGATGCAATTAATCGCAATTAATTTTTGCACAACCCTAATATATATATGTGTGTGTGTGTGTGTGTGTGTGTGTATGTGTGTGTGTGTGTGTATATATATATATATATATATATATATAAGCTTGGTCTTAGTAAAAAAAGATATAATATATGAAGTATATTTCTTCAAAAATTTCAAAAGAACTTCAAAAATATATTAAATTAATGTTTTTTTTTCACATTCAGAATAATATATTTGATAGAAGTATTAAGGAGAGCTAGATGTCACACACACGTAAATGAAACATATTTGTGCTTTGTGTCGTTTAAATGGGTAGTTATAAGCATTTAATATTATATCAAAACAACATCATAACCTAAGATGTATTTTGGATGTTTTGTTTATCATATCTCCTTATTATGAGGAGTGAATGGAACCTACACTATAATAAATAAACATACCAAATAAAACAAACAAAAAATAAGACGGCTTAAATTCAAGATTAAATTTCTTGTTATTTATTTATTTTTTTATTTTTTTTATTTTTTTGGTTAGACACAAATTGAACTGACCAGTGCTGTGTGATTGTCAGGCAAGTCTAACAATATTCAGATACAGAAAATGTCTATATGCATAACCTATATGGTACAGCCTCAGTGTAGGGAATACAGTAGATCATCTGCAATGCTTCACACAAGTGTTATAACACCTCTAAGTGCTGCTCCAAGGCACAGTTGTGACGGCACCCTGTAGGACACGGGCACTTCTGGGATCAAAGCTGCAACGGCTGAGATTTCCAAGCCGACGTGATCCCACCACGCCAGTGCCGCGGGTTTCGCCGCTCAATGTCCAATATTGTTCGAGAAAAACATCAGAGAAATTTCCTCCACCCTCATTTCTTTCGAAACGCAGAAGTCAAACCATCATTAAAAGGTTCAAAAGCCGAGATCACAGGGAATTATACAGGTAATCTTCAATTATGGATTATGAGTAACGAGGGAGGATTTTAACGTGACACCAGCGAGCATCAAAAATGCATGTGCCGTGTAAGGAATACGGACGGTGTTTTTATTCTTCCTCCAAGCGAGTGAAGTTGAGAAATACAAATGTATTTTTGAGCATGTGTGTTTTCAGTCTCGCTCTGCCTCTCCGTGAAGGATGAACGTGTCTACAAGAAAAAGTACTTAATGTAAGACACTTTCAGACGTCTTCCTCTTCCAGGCATTGCACTCGGGAGGACTTGTCCATGTCTTCAACATGACCATTACCCGCCGTGATCGCGGTAACAGGAGCGTTGGCCGCGGTGATCATGATCCGCGCAGAGGGCAGGACAGACGGCACAATCCCAGGCCTGTTAGCGCCCAGAATAGGAGTCTCGGACAGCTGAGGAAGTGTGTCGGCGTTTATGCGGAGCACACGGGCACCTTGACGTTTTTTTTCCCGCAGCTTTTGTCCTGTTGAAACAATTATTATCTTTTTTTCTTTCTTCCAGGGAGAAGCACCCAACATATATTAAGAAGCTCAAGAGGTGCTTGACTATTTATAGCAGCAGCAGCGCCGCGTTTGATGAGAATGTGGGCACATATTCCCAACAATCTCCCAATATACCAGACCAAAGATTCAAACAGCATTAATGGCTTCTGTGCTGAATCATTTTACATGCAAATGAGATGATAATAAGTGGTCTTTGGCCCCTCCCTAATTAAACACTCCAGAGGCTACAGAGAATGCAGCTGTTTGATTTTACATTGGAAATGTGTTTGCATGCAAATCAGTGAGGGGAACGATACAGCGAACATAAACCACAGTTATTAGAGTTAACGACCTAAAAATTAAATAAGCAATTTAGTGGGAAAAAAAGAAATCTTGCTTGGAATTGTACATTTATATATACACACTGTAAAAAAAGTATTGTGGGTTTAACTCCTTAAAATTTTAAGTTCATTGAAATGGACAAATTGAGTTTATACAATGAATGAGATTAATTTAATCATCAGAAACTCAAAATATTATGTTATCTGAACTATATAAATTATTTAAGTTGATTTGACAAAAGAAAAAATGTGATTACAAATCATGAAAATATTTTTTTACAGTGAAATAATTTATAATTTCATCTTGTTGCTTATAGGCAACACTGTCATTTTAAGTTAGTTTAACCTGATTCACTTTAAAACTGAAATAAAAATGAAAAAAGTGACTTTTTTAAGTGACAAATATACAACAAAATTAATAAAATTACATTTAGTTTGTGCATTAATGATAAAACTAATTTAAATCTGATCTGACATTCCTAAAACACATTTCCAAAAAAACTAGTATTTTTACACACTAAACAATGCTGGGTTGTTTCAACCCAAATTTGGGTCAAATATGGACAAACCCAAATGCTGGGTTAAAAGTGTGATTTTCAATTTTAACCCAACTTTAACTTTCACTTTCAACAGTAAATTGTTTAATGACATTTGCAACCCAAATTTGGGTTGAAACAACCCAGCATTTATTAGAGTGTATAGTAGTATTTTCAGATAAATTAATAAATAGATATTTTATAATAAGCTACCTGAATAACAAATTCGATTTAAAGAGATCATTTAAAACATGGTTTTCACATTAACACTTAAATGTGATGTGTAATGTGATTTTATATATAATATATGCATTTTCAAATTTTATATTCTTTCAAAAAGGCATCTGAAATAAACAACTAAGTGCTTTCTTTAACTTTTATCTTTTATTGCAAGTTATGAAGTCAGAATTGCGTGTTAAAAAGCATTATTCTTTCCTCACAATTAGACTATATAACTTGCGATTGTGAGTTTATCTCACAATTATACTAATTTTAATATAAACTCGCAATTATCTTTTAAGTTGCCTTATTTCATGGCGGAAACAAGTTTTGATATATCTGAAACACTTTTAATGTTCATTTTCCACAGAACGGACACATTCCCTCAGATCGTGTGTTCACACACACATAAAGCCGCCTCTCGAAATTGAGTTTTAATTGAGTTAAAGCGAGTATTCATGTAAACACAGTCAGTTACAGTATGTTTTAAGTGAATGTAGAAACGCATGTGTAATGGATCAGTGTGTCAGGTCTTAAAGTGACAGCACCCTAATAAACCTGCTGCTAAATTATGAGATTAAAAAATATCTACATAGCCGTTTTTCTCTGTTGTATCGATGCCAAACTAATTCTGTGAAAATACTGAGTGGCTAAAACTTGCTGCCGAGCAAAAAAGTGAATGTGGAGCCTTGCATACGAATACTGATATGTGCAAGCTAAGAGTACTTACAGAAACATTAACATATAAATCTGATGGCCCCAGTGCTCTCGTTGCTTCAACGTTTTCCTTTCACACACACACACACACACACACACACACACACACACACACACACACACACTTGGATTATAGACAGAACAGGGAGATAAAACCAACAGACTCCATTTCTCAGTACAATTATTTACCACACAAATGTTTCTTCGCAGAAAAAAAACAACACGATTTTAGAAAGCGAATACAGACAAACAATGGCCATGATGCTCTCAGTTACATCACCATCATAGTTTAGGCCTCTGTACATGCGGACAGAGAATTCATAGATGAAGAAGGCAATAGGGACACACAGATCATCCTGCTCATAATTGAGTGAACTATATTCGCTGACAGTCGCGCTGAACGGGTCGAACAGTTACTTCTTGCCCATTAGCCATGTTTATTCCAAGCATGCGTTCCTGTCTGAAATACCAAATGGGTTTAGGTCTACATTTGACCTCATTTACCCTGTAAGTTGAGCTGCTAAATTATTCCAAGGGGCAAAACGATTTTTCTGTAAGAAATTACGGTGCACTATCGACTACATCCGCAGCTGTAGGTAAAAGACATAATCCAGTTTACGAAACGAGAGAGGAAAATGGAAAATAATCTCCTCGGACGAACGAGTGAAATTTTAATATCCCATCTAGCGCCATCCACCAGTTTGACATAATGACTCCTCTTTCTATGAAGCGGCCTACGTATTTTAAGAATCAGGGATGAATAATGAAAGATAAAAGAAGTGTGGATCTTTTGACTTTCTTAAATAATCACAAGTGGGAGTTAAATTACTTTCCATAAAACTGTCAAGGTTTTAAAACTTAATGCTTGGCCCATGAAGAGAGAAAAGGGCCTTTTAAACCAGCCAGAACTTCCATTAGATGGGAAATTAAAGAAGGAAATCGGCCAACAAAGAGAGAACAATAAAAGGAAAAGCATGTGGCATTATGTAAAATCGGCTGCTAAATAGCCCTGTGGTGTTTTAATCCTTTGAGTTCAGGAAGCTTTTTCGCTTCATGGAGCTGAAATGGAGTCGATATTGTGTTCAGGGACTCCTGATGTCTTCTTGTGTTTGTGAATTGACCTGATTGAGGCTGCTGCACATTTCAATTGCAGGTTGAAGGACGATTTACACCTCGCATTAGCGTCCGTCTTGAGTGATGCAATCACAACGTCGACTGAGACACACCACCATTTACACTTGGTAACTTTCGACTACGTTTTTAGAGTGCGCTGATTTTGACCCAATTTTGGGTCAAATATATACCAACCCAGCCATTGGGTTACATTTTTAAATTACATTTTTAACCCAATGTTTGAATTTGTCCATATTTGACCCAAAATTGGGTTAAAACAACCCATCATTTTTTAGAGTGTGCTGATTTTGACCCAATTTTAGGTCAAATAAGGACCAACACAGCCACTGGGTTACATTTTTAAATTACATTTTTAACCCAATGTTTGAGTTTGTCCATATTTGACCCAAAATTGGGTTAAAACAACCCAGCTTTTTTTTAGAGAGCGCTGATTTTGACCCGATTTTGACCCAATTTTGGGTCAAATATGGACCAACCCAGCCATTGGGTTACATTTTTAAATTACATTTTTAACCCAATGTTTGAATTTGTCCATATTTGACCCACATTTGGGTTAAAACAACCCATCATTTTTTAGAGTGTGCTGATTTTGACCCAATTTTGGGTCAAATAAGGACCAACCCAGCCACTGGGTTACATTTTTAAATTACATTTTTAACCCAATGTTTGAGTTTGTCCATATTTGACCCAAAATTGGGTTAAAACAACCCAGCTTTTTTTTAGAGAGCGCTGATTTTGACCCGATTTTGACCCAATTTTGGGTCAAATATGGACCAACCCAGCCATTGGGTTACATTTTTAAATTACATTTTTAACCCAATGTTTGAATATGTGCATATTTGACCCAAAATTGGGTTAAAACAACCCAGCATTTTTTAGAGTGCTGATTTTGACCCAATTTTGGGTCAAATATGGACCAACCCAGCCATTGGGTTACATTTTTAAATCACATTTTTAACCCAATGTTTGAGTTTGTCCATATTTGACCCAAAATTGGGTTAAAACGACCCATCTTTTATAGAGTGTGCTGATTTTGACCCAATTTTGACCCAATTTTGGGTCAAATGTGGACCAACCCAGCCACTGGGTTACATTTTTAAATCACATTTTTAACCCAATGTTTGAGTTTGTCCATATTTGACCCAAAATTGAACAGAACCAAGTTTGTAAGTAATTAACAAGGAAACTAAAAACACAGGCAAACCAGAACCAAAAAACAATGAAACTAAACACAGAAAAACATCTTAAAATATTGTGTGTGTATAGATAGATAGATAGATAGATAGATAGATAGATAGATAGATAGATAGATAGATAGATAGATAGATAGATAGATAGATAGATAGATAGATAGATAGATAGATAGATAGATAGATAGATAGATAGATAGATAGATAGATATTGGTTTATATTACACCCAACTCTCTAGAAATGGCTCAGGTCCCTCCTTCATTGAAAGTCTACTTTTTCACCAGTTTTATTTTCTTTCAAGTGAATTTCTCTTTTGTCTATTCCTCCAGAGTCAGCAGGCTATTAATATATGGTACATCAGAACATCAAATCTTGATATCAGATCCCAAAGTTGACAGTGGCTTGGCTTGTCCTAACATGTCATATTCCAGTTATTAATTTCATGGGTTAACACATTTCAGTCATTTTTTTAATCTCGTGCACTAGTCTCGCTTTCTATCCAACCCTGATTCTGCAGTCTCTAGGATTAAATGTAGTTACCAAGACCAAGGCCACTGTGACAAGGAGCAAATTAAAGTAATTCATACAAACTGAAAAGCACATGTGGTTCTTGTTGGCTGGGACACGTATTCCCACTGGGAGAAAATTAACGTGTCATAACTAAGAAAAGTATAAGCGGCGGGGTGGTCAGACTGGCACAGCACTAGCAGCGGATTTGTTATGACGTCTACTAAACACCTCGTTTCAAATGTCACAAAGAAAAGTTAATAAAAAGAGAATGCAGAGTTTAATTAGTATTACTAATATTAGTACTGTACGTACTTAAGGGGGTAGTTCACTTTGATATTTTTAGGTCAAACCGTTTGTGTCTATCAATCGTATAATGGAGGTCTATGGTCACCACCTCAAAGAGCAGCACAGAGAAGTCCAAATTCAGCATGATTTAATGATTTGTAAATGTAAGTACACACTGATGGCCTAAGACACGAAACGAGCGGTTTGTGTGAGTAAACGAACAGTATTTATATTGTTTTTACCTCTTGAAACCACAGCCACGTCCAACTGATCTGACGGCACAGGCGCTTCGGTCTGCACAAGCCCCGTAAGTGATCTCTCATGCATGTAAGTCACTCATTATTTACACAGAGATTTCATAAATGTTAGCCTTCACTGTGAAGATCTAAACATATTTAGATATATAGAAGTTGTCTTCCATTGTTATTTCCTGTATATCAACAGACAACGTTGATTTTTTTTTCCAGCAACCGTGCGAGAGATCACTTCCGGCGCTTTCCAGCGCATGTGTAAGGATGATAAAATTGATGTAGTAATGATAGAATGAATGGGTTGATGCAAGTTAAAAGATAAATAATATTGTTTATAAAAAGGTGCAAGTTAAAAATCTTTATTTTATATCTTAAGGTTAAAGTTAAAATGTTTAAGTCATTGCATTGCTGCACTGTTTGGTTAAAATATTTAATTCGTTTCTTTGTAAAACGAGAGGGGAAAGTACATGTATGATCGGTAGATCAGTGATCCATTGCTTTGTAAGTCAAGGAGCTAAATAGGATTAAAAAAAAAGACAATATGTGTTTAAAATGCTTATTTAACTTCTATAACATTTTTGGGTAGTGTACTTTAAGTTACAATATGCTGTGTTTGCTTGTTTAAATACGTTTCACTTTCTTTTGCTGTAAGTTTAAGTTCCGGTTTGTGATCAGAGGATCTGTGAACAATTGCTTATGCCTTGTTCAGCCTGTGTACGGAACGCGCGGCTTACATTCGTCCATTACAACATTGGATTTGACTGAAGCCACATCGTGTCCGTGTCATACCTTTCTATTTCCCTTTTAACAGGTAAGAAAGTGGGCTGTAATATGTTATATAACGATTTATATAAGTGTCTAATACCATAAGGAACATGTAGGGAGTACATTTATAGTTTATAGTAATTGATATATGCACATTTAGCAGGCTAACCGTGAAGTGTTGATCCAGTGTTGCCTGTATGCTAACTATGTCACATGGCCCGAGATTAAAAGCGTGGTGCTAATGTAAAAGTGCAGGCGCCGCCATTTTCTCTGTGTATTTGTTTTATTTTGTAGAAAAAAGGTAAAAGTATTATTGTTAAAGGTTATACAAAAATAGTGTTTAATGTGAAGAGGCAATATACTTTATGTGTTAAGTGCAACGTTACTACTGATGATAAAGTGTGTATTCTGAATGAATGACTATAAAACAGTAGTATGTAGCATTACAGATATTTTATTGTGCTCTTTGTATTTTCCAAGTAATTTACAGGGTTAAGTTAAATCTCTTGTTTAAACAGTCTGTTTTATTAATGTACTTTTTCAAGGTAATTTGCCAATGTTGTTTTAAGATGCTGTAAAAATGCTTATATATATTTTTGGGTAACTAACTTTAAAGATTGACTTGATATACATATACAGATATTTTGTAATAAGGAGTCATTACTGACCAGCTGATGTTTTTCTTTATTGTGTAATTCTTAGAGGGACATTATTATGTCGTGTAAAGAGAAAATTACATGGTTAAATGTGATACTGAGTAAATATATATTATGCTGTTCATGGTAAATGCATTACAACATTGGATTTGACTGAAGCCACATCGTGTCATACCTTTCTATTTCCCTTTTAACAGGGGCACAACACATGCACAGACCGAAACGCCATGCCTTCAGTTCACTTGGACGTGGCTGTGGTTACAAGAGGTAAAAACGATATAAATACTGTTCGTTTTCTCACACAAACCGCTCGTTTCGTGTCCAACCATAGCAACAGATAACGATTTAACGAAAATAAAATATGGACACAAATTTGTTTTGGAAACAAATTATTAATTTTTACACCTAAAAGAATTTATTTACAGTTTCCACAAAAATATTAAGCAGCCCAACAGTTTCCAACATTGCTAAATCTAATAATAAGAAAGGTTTCTTGAACATGATTTCTCAAGGAATTGATTTCTTTATTCACAGGAATAAACCATTTTTAAATCACATAAAGACACTTTAAACATCTAAACGAGCCCAAACTTGTGAATAGAAGTAGCAATATCACAATATAAAAGAGACTTTACGACGGCGTCATTTGACTTGGATTAGCATGCTAATGTGTCTTCAGCAACCACATAATAGCATAATAGTGGAGAGTCTTAAGAAAACTACAACTCTACAAAAATGTAGAGTTTTGGGGAAAATCAAAGCATGTTTGTATACTCCGAAAGACAGGACAAAAGAACAACAGAAGAAGCAGAACATTATCATTTCACCTCATCTCACGAGTCCTCTGGGATTAGCGTCACATAGCATTAGCGTTTCTGCTTAGCATGAGCAGCGTGCACTATACGACCACTAACCACCAGAAACATCTTCTGCTGGGCTCATTTAGACTGCGCTAGCACTTCTCCTACTTGTTTTATCAGTAATCAACTTGCTTACAAGTCCACCAAATAAAAAAAAAACAGTGCGAGAGAGACGAGAAATCAATGAACCTGGCTGATTTCATTGTCAAAGCGATGCAATAAATACACTTACCTTCAGTCTGTGAACTTTCCCTCAGCGCTCAGCTCATGTAATTAATGAGAGAAGAGAGCCTGAAACACACACACACACACACGAAACAACACGGTGTCATTACTAATAAACCTGGACAAGTGTGTTATTAAGGCATAATTAGATCCTAAAATAACTAGCGCGCTTCAGGTTAGCGGATGCTAATTGTGACAACGGGGAGATACAGATTGGTGGTTATGTTGCTTTACTTGAAATTTGTCTGGATAAAAGAGAGTTTTATATTATATTCTATGCACAGATACAGTCAAATGGGTCCTGCTGTGGAAAAGCCTGTTAACCAGCTAGAAAATGCTAAGTAGCAGTAATTGCTATTTCCTAATTTGACAGTTAGCTTAAACACGCTGTTTAGCCTGTTCTCACGTAAATGCATTTCTATAGTTGTGCATTATCATGCAATTTATACTTGAAAATGAGTTTTACGTGCATTTGATACGCAATTCATTTGTGTGTAATACACACACACACCACACCACTAATTCGACCCAAACGTATAATACACACATCCCACACCACACCCAAACCTACCCTAACCAACCTATGCACGTAAAAACTCATTTCCGCGTATAAATTGCACTATAAACACATTGCGTGCTATAGAGACGCATTTAGTGTGATCGGGTTGGTACAATTAAGTGCTGGAGTAATTAAGGTTACATGATGAAGGCAATGTGGCAAAAAGTGACTTAGTTATTGAATTATTCAGCCATCTTTGATTCATTCAGAAACAAGACACCACTTTTTATACGTTTTTAATATGATCTAAAGAACACTCATTATCCGGACAGCACTCTGGAATAGTTCACCATCATCCATTGCAGGGTTCAAAGCTAAACCTTGTAGTTACCAATTCACTTTTTCAACCTTTCATTTTTAAATATAGTTCTCCATGGCAGCTCATTAATGAAACCAATCGGTCATCCTGTACATGGCTGATCCAAAATATTCACCTATAATGACCTCTACATAGCGCAGATTCAGGTAAACATGCAGTCTTTAACAAATACTGAAACATCACACATCTGGTTTTCTGCTTTCTCACAGCTTTGCATGTCTGATTATTCTGGTAAATTAAAGCTGTTTTGTTTTCCATGCACAATAATTACACCCATTGTCCATTCAAGCATCATCATGAATTACGCATCCCAGACCCTTAACATTGGTTATTTTTAAACGTTATAATTTTTGAATGTGGGCAGAACAGCGCTTCTTAAACAATTAAAATTGAATCCATCTCCAGCGCTGGGTAAATCAAATATTTACGAGTTGACTACCTTAATGTTTTCTCCGCTCTAAGCAACATGAGAGCCATCCAAATGCAACATGACAGGGCTGAGAAATGCCGTCCTCGTGAAGAGAAAAAAGCATTTCCCAGTAAAGAGACGACAGTAAAACATGTCTTCTGCCTTATAACGAGTCTTGTATTATTGCACAGATGACGTGCAGAACACTACGAAACAAATGAAGAGCAAAACATCGGCAGCTGTAACACTTCGCATTCATTTCTGAAGGTTAAAGTGAGTAAAGGGATATTTAACACCCTCTACATTTTTTAAATGAAACTAATTCTTACATTTTTTGACATCCCGACCCAAATAGGTTTGTACACTCTAAAAAATGCTGGGTTGTTTTTCAATTTTTGGTCAAATATGGACAAACCCAAAATGCTGGGTTAAAAAATGTAATGTAAAAATTTAACCCAACGGCTGGGTTAGTCCATATTTGACCCAAAGTTGGGTTAAAACAAACCAGCATTTTTTAGAGTGTAAATCTAAAAAAATCATCTCTAAAAAATGATGGGTCGTTTAAACCCAATTTTGGGTCAATTATGGACAAATTCTAACATTGGGTTAATAATGTAATTTAAAAATGTAACCCAATGGCTGGGTTGGTCCATATTTGACTCAAAATTGGGTCAAAATCAGCACACTCTAAAAAAGGCTGGGTTGTTTTAACCCAATTTTGGGTCAAATATGGACAAACTCAAACATTGGGTTAAAAATGTAATTTAAAAATGTAACCCAATGGCTGGGTTGGTCCGTATTTGACTCAAAATTGGGTCAAAATCAGCACACTCTAAAAAATACTGGGTTGTTTTAACCCAATTTTGGGTCAAATATGGACAAACTCAAACATTGGGTTAAAAATGTAATTTAAAAATATAACCCAATGGCTGGGTTGGTCCATATTTGACTCAAAATTGGGTCAAAATCAGCACACGCTAAAAATTCTGGGTTGTTTTAACCCAATTTTGGGTCAAATATGGACAAACTCAAATATTGGGTTAAAAGTGTAATTTAAAAATGTAACCCAAAGGCTGGGTTTGGCCATATTTGACCCAAAATTGGGTCAAAATTAACGTACTCTTAAAAAAAGCTGGGTTGTTTTAACCCAATTTTTGGTCAAATATGGACAAACTCAAATATTGGGTTAAAAAATGTAATTTAAAAATGTATCCCAATGGCTGGGTTTGGCCATATTTGACCCAAAATTGGGTTAAAACAACCCAGCATTTTTTTACAGTGATTTCTGGATGTAATATTCATGCGTTTTGAAAATGAACACTTTAAGCAGGTATTTTCAGCCTGATCAGTTAAATATGCATCATCATGGGCATCTTTAGAAGTTTCTTAAATTTCCAAATCAATAAATCAAGCAATAAATGGGAAAAAAAGGTGCAGAATAAATGACTGTAGTAGTATGTAACCCAAAAGATCTCCACAGCCTTTTTGCCTTATCGTACTCTAAAATGCTGTTTGCATTGAGGTTTGCTTTGTACGTCATGCTATGTATTTTCCCAGTTGCTTTAGGTGTTAAAAAGCTTTCTGTTGCCACAGGGGGGTAAAGTATAGAGAATCCAATATAAGGATTTATTTCTTTCAAGGCCTTGGAAACAGACGGACTGATAGATGGACGGAGGTGAGACAGAAGTGGCTGTTTAGAAATCAATTCAGCTCAGACCACTCACATAAACAACAATGTCTTGAAATATGTCTTGTTCTGTTTACTTCATAGTGAAAATAATTATAGATAAAGACTTCTTCAAGAAAACCTGAGAGAAACAAGGTTACGTGTTCGTGTGACCCTGATTACGAGACTACGGCTTGATGGAATGCAAACCCAAGCGTCCTCGTCCCACCCGCGAGTCAAGGCAAAAATCCATTTATCAAGACAATGTTGGAGAAACCCAGCGGTCCATGCGGAGAGTTGGCAACAGACTGCGGGGCTGGTTATTCCCAAGCCTGTTCCAACACCTCGGGGAAGAATCGGCCCTTTTTTTGGCAGGATCTCCCGAAGGTGACAACCGAACGAACGCGAGGCGACTGAAAGTGTCAGTGATTAAAAGCGTTGATTAAACTGACGGAAAGAGGACACGCAGAGAGGAAAACAAGGTTCAGGAGAGACCGCAGCGCTGGAAATCTCAATATATAACTCACTCATGAAGAACAGTAGTGGTCACATTAGTGGAAATGACGCGGCTGTTGTTTTCACTTTCTATAAAAAAAGACTAGAAAACGCCAAGGCATGATGTTCACTTCTCTTTACGCATTACACATGTGAATGGTGACCAGAAATGAATGGTCATCCAAAAATGACGGATTATCATATAAGTAACAAACCATGCAGTCAATTTTTGAAGCTTGCCAGCCCCTGGTGACCATTCACTTTCATTGTAAAAGAAAAGAGCAGCTTCAAAAAAAAAGATTTGAATCGTCAGATTTGTTTTTTTTAGGTAAACTAGTCCTTTAAGAGCAAAGAACCTGAGAAATGTAAGGTGCTCAGATATCACAAACACTTCTTAAAAAAGAACATGTTATTCTGTAAGAATTTCGAGCAGAGGACTATTGATTCAGCTGTGAGTATTTGTAATCTTGGACTCCAAGCCTACAGGCTATTAAACTTCAAAAAAGAAATGCATGTAACCTCTGCTCCTGTGCTGGAGAAAATAAAATAAAAGCACCCCGGCTCTGATTTCTTTCCTTTGCTGACAAGGTTTTAATTTAGCCCTGATTTAAGCTTGAGGACACTGAACTGCAACCATCAAAAAGCTCCCAAAACCAAGAGCTTTAATATGTACATACATTAAAAACACGCCTGATTGGGGATGCAAGGAAAATGTCATCGAGTGTCATCAATATATGATGTGACACTATGAGGAAAGCATCTTCTTTTGATTTGATGGAAGTCGAGTTCAAGACAGTTTTCACTTAAAATCATTTTGAAACATCCTTGAATTTGTGATTGGGTTGCATTAGCCCTTGTGTTGTGTTCGAAGAGCCCGAAATTCTTACTTGTTTTCTTTCAATTAGGATAGGTTTTATATTTCTTTTGGGATCTATTGTAGGCCTCATTTATCTTTTTTTTTTTGTGTGTGAAAAAGTATTATTTGTTGATAATTTAGTAAAGTTTCCTTAAAATATTAAGAAGAAAAAAAAACATTATTCATCACACTAGTGTGCTTCAATGTTTAACCAGGAAATGTGTTTTGAAATGCTTTTATTTTGTACAAAATGGCACAAAGTCACACTTGTGACGTTCCCGGCCTACAAAAAAAACAGCTTATAAATCTCTCGTTCTGCTATTTTATCACCAAATATTGGATCCGATCTTTTTGTCAACTTGTTTTCTTTAAATTAGGACAGGTTTTGTATTTCTTTTGGGAATTGATCTATCATAGCCCTCATTTATATATATATTTTTTTTTGTGTGTGAAAAAGTATTATTTGTTGATAATTTAGTAAAGTTTCCTTAAAATATTAAGAAGAAAAAAACATTATTCATCACACTAGTGTGCTTCAATGTTTAACCAGGAAATGTGTTTTGAAATGCTTTTATTTTGTACAAAATGGCACAAAGTCACACTTGTGACATTCCTGGCCTACAAAAAAACAGCTTATAAATCTCTCGTTCTGCTATTTTATGATCAAATATTGGATCCGATCTTTTTGTCAACTTGTTTTCTTTAAATTAGGACAGGTTTTGTTTTTATTTTTGATCGTATAGGCCTCATTGATCTGAGCTTATATTGGCCAAAAATGACTGTCCATTGAAAATTAAAGGGGCAGTCGAAAATCAGAGAAATAATTGGTGTTCAGGAGGAGTGTGTTCAACATGTTCATAGAGATTAACTTTTGTGAACGCCACGAGCCCCATCACACACCTGGAGTGTTTTTTGCTAGTTTCAGCCTGACGCAGTTATCATTTTCACGTCCTGCTCTACATTGTTTAAATAGCAAATGTACGAGGTGTGTTCAGTTGGCGCATTGCTATTTTGAGGAGACTGGAATAGACTGATCCATTGACCAACAAAAACACGGTCTAAAGTCAATGGTGCAATATTTGATTTGTTATTTAAAGAGTGCGTTAGTACACTCTGCTTATTCCACACACACACACACACAGGGACACGCAGCAGTACACAAACATGCCAGATATTAAAAATAAAAGGATTACAATGTAAAAGATTATTATTGTGTACATAAAGATAAGGTGGAATCCGTCTTGTCCCGGAGATGCTCTTCTTGCGCTTTAACCAGATCCGTTTCCTTTTTCGCATTTCAATGGGAAGCCGCAAGCTGTTCGTAAATCTGGCCCTTACTGTTCAAATACACTTATGTTTGTATATTAGTTTTTTTTTTTTTTTTTAAAAAGCCCAATCTACTCTTATTGGTCGACCGGCCCAGTCTATTGTGATTGGTCAACTGCTTAAAGCATGTGTCTGAAATGTAATGTCCCTTACCATAACGGGCGAGTCAAGACACAGTCAATAAGATCAAGCAGATCGACCCCAGCCTCCTTCATAAGCACAGCCTTTCATGGCTGTATAATTTATATCTCTCTTATGTTTCAGATGTGATGTCAATCCCTCAGTTAGCTCTCTGATCTGTCCTGTCCTCCAGTTTAGAAAGGAGAGAACGCTAGATGTCCTGCCGAGGAATGCTGTTAAATATAAATCTGAGCCATTGATTCTTCAATCTCCCTTTGGAGGCTCAAAGGGTCTCACAGTAAAATAAACAGCTTTTTCTATAAACTCTTCATTTGTTTCCAGGTGTGACTAAATTTTTTTTTTTCATTTATATTTTGATTTTATATGTATGTATGTTGTCCTTTCAATGTTTTCTTGTCTGACTCACCTGAATGTAAGGCTCATTATTATGCATGTCTTTGTCTCTCAGGTGAGAATCACGTAATTATTCATGATTCACGCCCATTCGCATATTGCCTTGGCAATCAAAAATGTTTTTCACAATATAACCCAATTCACAGTTTTATGTGAACGATTAGGAGGATGATTTTCAGATCATTGTGAAGAAAAAACTCTAGGCCACAACATCTATTAGTCAAAAGTCTTGTGGCGGCCTTTTTCGTATGTGTTTTGTGGCCTTATTACAGAAACATTCATTTTTAGTTTTTTCAATAACCACACATAAACATAATACTCTCAAAAATACAATACTCTCAAAACTCTCAAAAAAATACAAACATGTACATACATGTTGTTCACATATTATGGTATCCCTGTTTGTGCTAAATATAGAGTAATTTCACCTGTGCTATTAATATGTTAATAAGCAACTGACAAAAGTACAAATATCAGGGCATGTCAGGACATCTCAAGGACCCCAAATACACCTTGGTCCCCAGAGGGTTGAGAAGTAGCCTATATAAGCAATATCAGAATATAAAAGAGAAGTTGAGACATTGTTTTCTGTTGGAGAGATCCTATTCCTTTGACATGGACGTTGTGCTAATCAGCTAATACACGCTAAAGGAAAGGTAAAATAAAAACGTAGTCCCCTTTAAATGTAAAAATATCCACAAAAAGTAAGAGCTTACTCCAGAAGCAATCTGAACTCACAGGACACTGGTTGGTTAAATCATAATTCAGATTTGATACTTTCACCGCTTCAAGATATATTATCTACTGTAAGCTTCCAGATGTACTAAGAGCAGAGAATAAGACACTGAGATAAAATTGAACAGAGAAAGGGATGACCTCATAAATGGCACGCGTATCAGAAGCTCGTGGAGGAGCAGTGCAGTCGAGGCGAACTTAAAGAGAAAGGATTAGAACAAAAACATTCCAACAAGATGAAGACTGACCTTGATCAAACTTCAGCCAGAATAAGATGAGCTGTGTCCTATTGTGGATGACAGAAAAGGTTTCATGAATAACTCTGTGGAGATTGTGGCTAGCACACAGTCTGCCTCCGCTGCGGTTATAAAGACCATAGAGTATCTGACAGATAAAGAGTTTTGCAGTTCAAGGATTTTGAGCATTATGCTTAGTAAAACTATGGGTTACGCATTTAACTATTCTTAAGACCAAATCTGCACAATGAAATCTCTTCGGCACTAAAGTGAACTACACCGCCATGCCTTCATTTCAGAAATCAGAAACTCTAAATTCCCAGTTTACAACAACAGAAGTCCCCTTAAACTACGACTGTCAAACGATTAATCGCATCCAAAATAAAAGTTTGTGTTTACATAATATACTGTATGTGGGTGCACTGTGTATAATTATTATATATATATATATATATATATGTATATATATACACATGCTTGTATTATTTAAGAAATATTTTATGTATATACTGTATATAGATTTATATATAATTTATATTATATATCAATATAAATATTTTATATATAAATAATATTTTTTTTCTTAAATATACATGCATGTGTGTGTATTTATATATATATATATAAATAATTATACACAGTGCACCCACATATATTATGTAAACACAAACTTTTATTTTGGATGTGATTAATCGTTTGACAGCCCTACTTAAACATAGACTTTCGTTGTGTTTTAACAGAGATAAGTGCATGGCATGAAATGTCTCTGTTTGATCTTTATAATCTGCGAAACAAATACTAGCGTTGCAATTTTGCTTCTTTGCATGCCATCTGTCGAGCATTGGACAATAAAACCTTGGTCAGATTTAAAAAAGAAGGTTGTTGTTTTGCTCATAAGCGTGTTTTTGGCTCAATGTATAAATGACGAAAGAGCCCATATTACTGTTGTGTTTTTATTAACACCCTAAAAACATGCAGTGAAGCACTTTTGTTAAATTATATATATATATATATTTTTAATTATTTCCTGGTCAAAGATGCTGCACTTGTGCTGATTATGTCAAAATGACACTTTTCAGACTGGTAGTAATATAGTAATATATTTTTTTCCTCAAAGAATGGATTGCTGTAAAGACGAAACTGCAGCAGCCTCGGAATGACATGTGTGGATAAATATTTTATATCAAATAATTAATAAACATTAATCATATTCCATTGAGGAAACTCCTCCACAAGGTTTCCCATGATGCCATTAAATATCTCTCGTGTCATTTTAAACTCTGTTTATGAAGTCTGCTTAGGATTTTCCCAAAATAACAAACCGACTGAGAGGAAGAAGAGCCAAAAACATTCAAGACCATGTCTACATTCAAAGATGAGAAGCACCTTGTAATCGGCATGAACTTCGAATAAACGAGAATTAACTTGTAATAGCCACAATTAGCTGGAGTTTTGCTGGTGATCTGAAACAGACTTTGATGTAAAACATGTTTATAAACTGCATAATGAGGTTACGCAAACAACAAACAATTATATACTTTAATCTGCTTTGACGGACTGAGTCTTTGATCCATTGCGTAGCGTAGTCTTGATCTCACAACGTGAAAAAGAAACTGGCTCTTTGCCCATTAAAAAAAAAATATATCAATTTATCTTTTTTTTCCAGTGGATTACAATTAAAAGAATAATTTTATTCATTTCTAAACCTTACCAACATGCTTGGAAGTATATGTTCCATACTTGGCCAATAGAACCTTTTACCAAAAAAATGGTTCTATATAGAACCATTTTGGAATTCCATATATGAAGTGGGGGATGGAACCATTTCTGGTTCTAAATAGAACAATTTCTTCTAAGAGTGTAGATGTTCTGAAATTATCAAGAAAAAAAATGTACTGTATCGGATTGAGAATGATATTGGCATATACACAAGATTGCAGGATTGGTATCATCAGGATCGGACATGAAAGTATCATTGAATCCAAATTATCCAATTTTACAACCTAAAAGACTACTACGTCACACTGGTTTCCAGATGTAAATCACACTCTGAACTGAAAAAAATGGTACTCACATCTTTCACAGTGAAGGTCAAATAATAAAAAGATTGTCTCTCATAAAAACACACCACTAACTAGTCTAAACTTATTAGGAGTCTTCTAATGAAGAGAGCACTCCCGTCCCATCAGCATCAACCCTCAGCCCACGTTCCTCCAGAAGAGTTACTCAATCGCTCAGGCAGAACGCTAAGAGCAACCCTATCTACTCAAGCGGATGGCCTAATTTGGTCAGATCGTATTTGCATTACATTTCAATTAATATATCATCAATAGAATTAGTATGTTTTTCCATTATCAAGTCAGTGATGAATTCATGTTAAGGAAATGCAATTAGGGAGCACTGCATCTATTGCCTGCGGTTATGCAGTCTTGATGTGATAAAGTAAAGTGGCATTTACTGGGGCTGATACAGTACTTCCTGTCATTGCTCAGTGTGGCATGAAACGGGAACCAGCTGCAAGGAATAATGCACAAATATGACAATGCAGCGGTCGGATGCTCTTCTGTACTGTGCATGCACCTACTCTACAGAGAAAGGGAAAGCTTAAGTACTAAAAACACTTTAGATTAGGGTCCAATTCTCACTATCAACTACGCCTTTTGCCTTAAACTCCTAATTACTACTAATTTAGTAAGGTAGTTTAATTTGGCAATAATTTGTACTAATAAACAGTCAGTATCCTAGTCATAAGCATGCTAATGAGCAACAAGTAAAAGAAGTAGTTCACTTAAAAAAAAAAAAAAAAAACTTTTGCTGATAATTTACTCACCCCCATGTCATCTTTCTTTCTTCAGTCGAAAAGAAATTAAGGTTTTTGATGAAAACATTCCAGGATTTTCTCCATATAATGGACTTCAATGGGGACCAAACGGTCCAAAAGACAGTTTCAGTGCAAATTGTTCAAAGGGCTTTAAACGATTCCAGGCGATGAATAAGGGTCTTATCAAGGACCCGAAAAAAGATTTGTTCATTTTGATGAACAGGAGAGTCACGAACCCGCATCACAGAACAGAGCAAGGCGAGCATTTGAGCTTATAAAACTTAAACTTTGTTATTTATTTATTAAATGAGCGATCGTTTCGCTTGATAAGACCCTTATTCATCGTCTGGTGTCGTTTAAAGCCCTTTGAACAGTTTGCACTGTCTTTTGGACCTTGAACCGTTTGGTCCCCATTGAAGTCCATTATATGGAGAATAAATAAATTATCAGCAAAAGATTTTTTTTTTTTTTTTTTTTTTTTTTTTTTTTTAAGTGAACTAAAGCACTGTTTTTGAAGAGTGTGTATACAGCCGCCGGGGCTTGAACGGGGACAGGAGTGTGTATGGCTGGAGTTTGTGAATGCAATCGTGTGAGATAGACCTGAGAAGTAATAATACCAAATCATTCTGATGACTGACTTTATAACTAATGCCAACAACCTGGTTGTAAAGTGTTGCCGATTTCTACCTTACTCGTGGGCACTAATTTTCTTTTCTTTTTTTCTTCTTTTACATCGAGTCTCATGCAGAAATTCATGTTTCACACTTTTCAATGTCAACTTCAATATTTTAGAAGAAATTCAAGTTTATATGCTTTCCATGCAACTTTTTATTTTTGTTGAATTTGTAAAGATTCCTCTTAGCACAACTCCATTAAGCATCTAAATCTCATCTATGTTCCCTAACCAAGGTTACATCTGCAATCATTTCAAGTGACTAAAATAGTTCCACGAGGATGCCGACAAAGCAATGAATAAACGTGGGCCAGAACCGCCCTGCCCCGAGAGTCATATAACATGTCTACAAGAATGAAATATTCTGATGAAACCCAAAGATCAGGCTCAACTCCAGGGACAAAACACACACACACACACACACACACAATGAAGAGGTCAGGAAGTCACAGCGCTAGAAATATAACCAGTTGTCTCACATTTGGAGATAACAATATTTCAGACATTGAACAAAAATACACTGGAGTTGTGTCCGGTTTAAAGGATTAGCTGATTGCTTCATGTCCTCTGGCAGGAGAACAACACAAGATTGTGGACTTCCATCATTTTCCAGTGGTCCACTAGTCCCTCAAGACTCGGTAATCCTTTTCACCATGACCATCAGATTGACAATCCTATTCATCTGCTGAACATATACCCAGGAACACACACATCTGCTGTGGACTCGAGGAAACTGGAGTCGTCCGTGTGTTGACATGATTTGGGAAGAGAGCTCTTTGTATTTAGCTGGATTAAAGGAGATCTACAGGAACACTTCAACAAAGATGGAGACGGTTCTTTGTAGCTTTGCCACTGTCACCGCCATCCACTTAGCCTCACGCTGGGACTGGCATCACAACAATGAACACAAAGAGCTATTGACCGAGAGTGTGTATCAGCACACTATACGCTACATTAAAGGAAACAACGTGAAATCAAAACTGACCCATTTACTTCATATACATGTTCCTGATGTATTACACACACACACAAACACACACACACATCAGTGCATTTTATTCTAATAAATAATCTAGGAATGCACAATATGTCTACCACATAAATTATTCAATATCGACCGTTCAAGATTAGGCCTACTTGTAAAAAAAAAAAAATGTTTGATTAAATTGTATATTTAATTGTGCATGCTTAGTTCTGCCTATTTTAGATTGATTTTTCAGTCATTACACTCTCAGAAAAAAAGGTACAAAGCTGTCACTGGGGCTGTACCTTTTCTAAATGTAAACTTTTATACCCAAAGGCTGCATATTGGCACCTTAGTGGTACATATTAGCACCTAAAATGTACATATTAGTATCTAAATGTACATATTAGCACCAAAAATTTACATATTAGTTCCTGAAATGGACATATTATCACCTAAAATGTACTTAGCACCTAAAATGTACATATTAACACTTAAAATGTACATATTAGCACCTACAATGGACAAAAGTTTACCTTTTGAAAAGGTACAGCCCCTGTGACAGCTTTGTACCTTTTTTTCTGAGAGTGTAATTACACCATTAATCTTTAGTAAACTTCAAAATGAATATCCATTTTTATACTGTACATTTAAAAAAATGCTAGGTATCACAATATATATATAAAATGTTAATGTGGACCAAAACATTAAAATAATTTTGGGCTCATCGGTATAAGCCAGCATTTTAATATCAGGAAATCCATAATTCAATCCTTTCCTGATTGTTATGCAGGTTTTACTCATTGAATATAGGGATGCGCGGTATACCGGTATTGCAAAAAATACCGGTATATAATACATTTTAAACGGTACAATATCATCATTTTGTTAAATTCGGTATTTGATGAGCTGCTGTTCCGAAGTTCTCCACTAGGCGGCAGTGCGCTACCGAAACTGACGCGAGTCAAGCGAAACCGGCAAACGAAGGAATACGGTGGAAATGAAGCTCATTCGGATTTCTACACGCCCGAAATTATTAAATAGAGAGAGCAGTATGAGTGAAATAAGGCATTACTTTGCCTACTAAATTAATGAGAATAGTGTAGAAACAGACCTCAATGCACCACTCTGCAAACTTTGCTTTCAATAATGTGTTGCCATCGAATGCAACACATCAAATCTACCAAAGCGCTCGTCAGTTGCTCATCCTGACTTGTTAAAGAGATCAACTGGTGAGTTCATCATTCAACTGATTTAATTTAGACTTTTATTGAACACTGAACAGCGCACATACATAAGAGCTTATCAATTAAATATGATACGGTAAACACGAAAGCTCAAATGTTCTTGCGTGACACGCTAGAACCAATTCAGTTACCGTCTCATGATCTCATCATTTTTGCAGTTTCAAACAAATATATTCATTTAATTTGAATTAATAAAGCACAAAAGTGATAGTAATATATGAATGGCATTACTGCCGCTGTGGCGACCCATAGAGAGAGAGAGAGAGAGATGGTAGTAAAATATTAATAATATTAGCCTACAATTAAGCTACATTTGTCAACATTCACTAAGGAACCTGGCCTAACAATATAGCATTGATTAATAGATCAATCAGTAATAAAATGACCTAAAAAAGTAATCTCCTAATAATTGTTTGGCATCATAACATTACTTTTTGCAATGCATTATATGCATAATATGAACCCAAACACAAACAGTAACCAAACCAAGATGAATAAATGCAATAAATGTTGATAATTCTCTGTTGATGCATGACAGCTAATGGTTTACGTCATTTCATTATTCTATTATCTTAATCTATTATTATAGATATTAACCTATTTTAATTGTATAATATCAGTGTTTTTTTTTCCCAAATCAAAATTTTACCTACACATAATTTGTTTATTTTTTAAATTTTGATGTTTTTTTGTTTTGTTTTTGGATATTTTTCTTTGCACATATGGTAGTTGAGAGTTTCAAGCAGTGTTTAATAAAATTGTTTCAATTCACTTAAATTTAGACTTTTTTTTCCGACTGTGGTATCGATTTAGTATCGATACCGTGGTATTAGGTTCTGGTATCGTATCGAAGCCAAAATTGTGGTATCGAGCCATCCCTAATTGAATATATTACGAATAAGAATTTTATTAAAGTAAAGTTTGCTTTGAATGTTTCATGAGTTTTAAAAAGAGCATAAACTAAGACATGGCTCTCACACACAAGATAAAATTATGATGATTAAACTATTCTGATAATGCATTTAATCATTACACAAGTAGTGTCATTGATATACTATCATAGTTTTTATTAATATCTTGTATTAGTTTTTATTTTTATATTTTCCGGTTTAATTGTATGTTTTTGATATCTTTATTTATTTATTTTAAAATATGTCTATGTATATGTCACAAACGATTGCAAAAGGGATGAGGTGAGCAGGATCTATTGCAGATTCAGATTCATTCATAAAAGTCAAACCAAAACACACAGAAAACAGGAACAGAACTACCAAACACAATAACGATGAGAACAGACCATGAACTGAAAGAAGCGTGTAGCTTAAATAGAAGAAACCAGTCACTGAATAACTAATAACAGGTGTGCAAATTAATCAAACAGTGAAAAATCAGAAGCGAACTGTAGGACACTGAACTAAAATACATACGTCACTAACCCACCCTAATCAAACAAATGATCCTTACAACATAGTGTTTATTCATTTTTTTTGTTCAGTTTTAGTTATTTTAGTACATCAAGTTAAAGTAAATTATTTATTTTTTCTATTGTTTATTTTATTTCAGTTAACGTTCATTTTATTTCAAGCAACGAAAATGCATCACTCTTTCAGCCTTTGCTTCAGGAAACTAATTAACACAAGACAAATGCTTTGTCAGGTAGGGAAAAATGCAATTAATTTCAGATTATTAATAATATTCCACTGTTTATTATTGTAGGGGGTTATTAAATGAGGGTTTGTTGAGTGTGAGCGATTCACTGTAGTTAATAGTTCAAGAAAAAAGAAACACTAGTAAATAAAAAGTAGCTTTTTACTGAGTGCCGCTTGCCATTATGGAGCTATCCAGTTCCTGAGGAGACCCCTAACCCAACGCTATGGTCTATTACATGCTCTTTGTGTTCTGACTCGATCCATATTAAAGGAGTCATTCACTTTTTAAAAAAACTTTTGCTGATAATGTACTCACGCCTGTGTCATCCAAGATGTCCATGTCTTTCTTTCTTCGGTGGAAAAGAAATGAAGGTTTTTGATGAAAACATTCCAGGATTTTCTCCATATAATGGACTTCAATGGGGTCCAAACGGTTCAAGGTCCAAAGGACAGTTCCAGTGCAAACTGTTCAAAGGGCTTCAAACGATTCCAGACGATGAATAAGGGTCTTATCAAGCGAACTCATTTAATAAATAAATAACAAAGTTTAAGTTTTATAAGCTCAAATGCTCGCTTTGCTCTGTTCTGTGATGCGCGTTCGTGACTCTCCTGTTCGAACTTGTTCATCAAAATGAATGAATCTTTTCCCGAGTCAATTCGTTCATTTTGTTCGTTGAATGAATCAAATGACTTGAAAAAAGGTTTGTTCATGAGTCACGAACGCGCATCACAGTTTGCACTGAAACTGTCTTTTGGACCTTGAACCGTTTGGTCCCCATTGAAGTCCATTATATGGAGAAAATCCTGGAATGTTTTCATCAAAAACCTTAATTTCTCACACTGCAAACACATATTTATATGCAAACACCATATAAAAGTGAATTTTGCACCCCTTTAAACGAAAGGTTGAGGAAGCTCAAACATTTCTGACATTTAATCAAATGTTTAACAACATTGCTTTATTCATTTTCTACTGTTTGCGGTAACACTTCACAATTAGTTAACAGTTGATGCATTGACTAACATGAACGGACAACGAGCATCTGTTACAGTATTTATTCATCTTTGTTAACTGTTCATTGGTCTATTAAATAACATCAACAAATACAACTTTTGATTTCAATTATGTATTAGTAAAGATTGGTAAACATTAACAACAATAAATGTTTTAGAAGTATTTTAATTGTTAGTTCTAAAACATTGTTGTAAATAGTTTCATTTGTTTGCAACCCTTGAAACAGGGTTAATAGATTATAAGAGAGGAGAGAAAGTTAAAGGCGCTATTCAGGAAGACTAAGTGGAATGAATAAATATGTGGAATGTTAAATAATCAAATATCGCTGATTGAATCACATCAACGGCCAGGCATCTATTGTCTTCTGAAAAGAAAAAGCAGAAACTCACTGCACAGTGTTTTAATGACCGTCAAAGTGACATGAATGACTATTTGCAGCAGAACCGTGTTTAATATTAAAGGGTCACTTCACCCAATTTGCATTAAGCTTTGTATCTTTAGAAACCCAGTCATATTTTTGAATGGTCATGGTTTATTCCCTTATTTTCCCCTGAGATGGGAGAAATAAGGATTTAAGTGTTTTATTTCCTGCTTATCGTGACGTAAAAATCGTCATTTTGCGTCACGATAAGCAGGAAGTCACATTTCATTGAAATGTCAACAGACTACAATAGGCTTGTTTGAGATGAGCAAAATCTGCGCAGAACCGATCACCGGTGATCAGCGCGAGATGCATGCCGGTTAGAAATGTGTCCGAGAACGGTCCGCCTGGCTCTGATGTCATGTCGACGTATGTCAAAAAACTCTCGCGAGCGCAAGGCGGAAGGGTCGGATTCTGCAGTCGCGCGCAGTTGCTCTCCCCCGACTGCGCTGATCAAAAGCATGATGGGAAACGACTTGCTGACGACACAGCTTAATGCTCATTGGTTTAAACAACCGTGATGTATTTTTCTCTTTTAACATGTTTGATTTTAAAACTCTGATATCATGTTTTATGTACATACATATTTGTCATGGGTGAATAAACTCTCTGACAGTGCCATATGGGTTATTATGTGATGTCACATATGATATTTTTATTAAAACAATATATAAAAACACATGTCTGTATTAAAGAAAAAAATATTGATAAACACATATTTGGAATGTAATTAAATAACAAGTATTTTTGGTGTCTTGTTCGTTATATTTATTTTCATTTAAAAGCAACAGAACTTAAAATTACATCCAGTTTATTAGCAACACGTGCACGAGCGTGAATCCCATGAATCCCGCGATATCAGTCTTTGATCTCACAGGTGTCAGACCCACTGCGAGAACCGAGATTTGTCCGGCTTGATTGCGCTTTTTTCACTCCTCCTCTTACTGCAGCCGCCTACTCTCGACTACATTGCAGGCGAGGCGAGGCGCATCTCAAACAAGCCTAATGATTAGCTCATTATTATTCAAGGGTGTGGCACCCACTCACCCACAGGCCTATTACAGATCAGTGGGTGGGACTTCACTTGCAGAACCTGAAATCAATATCCGCCGTCTTGTTTGGAAGCTAAGCTAACAAGCCCTGTGGAGATATGAAGTTATGATAATGGAAGAAACTAAACATGATATGGAAGAAGAGGGTTTTTGAAAGTCTGCTGCTTGAATCCGATGTTCGTGGATATCTTTACGAGCTGCGGTATAGTTTAGAGCAGCTGAGGCTAATGGAGGAGCAGGAGACGCCCGGACTGGGTCGAGCTCGGCGGCCTGCTGTTGCCTGGACTCTCGCTGCGTGTCACGGCCTACGGACACAGAGTCCGTCTGCTGCAGAGAATTTCAACGATGGCAATTTCTCCTGGAGGAAATCTCTGAATCAGACGAGCACACGGACGTTTGTGTTGTGATAGTTTCGCCTTCAGAACATCCAGGTATCATGCAGTAATTCACCATACAGAAATGAATACAAACGCGGAGTAACTTAATTCACTAACGTTAATGTGTTTACAAATGTAACGTGAACGGGGTTTAATGTTGTGGGAAGAAAGAGGCATGAACCGGCGAACATTTAAACATTTTAATAGTAAAATGAACAAATACAAAACGAAAGTAAGCCAGCGTTGTACACAACAAAAACAAAACAAAATCAGGCCTGTTTCTCTCTCGATCTGCCGTCGTCGCTTCGGCGCGCGCCTCACAGGTGTCTTTCATTATCACTCACGCCACCGGCCTCGCGCAGCGCGCCGTCCTCTTACATCCCTCGCCCTCGATCGTCCTGTTCGCCACAGCCAACTAACTAGACATTTTGTTTGAAATGAATTTCAAACTCTTACTCTGGTAACAGCTAATGTTAGCGTTGTAGACGGAAGAGTGTGTTTGCGTCTCTGTTTGCGCTGTTCCGGTGGGTGGGTTAGTGGGTGTGTCTTGCGGAGCTGTGCAATGTTGGGGAATTCTGGGAACTGTAGTTTTTTAACACAAAGGCGCCCCTTGGTTATTTTCTGTCTTTTCTCAGTCAAGAGCATAGCTGTCAACACTCCCGTTTTTTTCCGGGTTTCTGACGTATTTTATCTCTGTTCCCGCTGTCTTCCCGTTTTAGTATTTTCCCGTAAAATATCCCGTATTTTTACGCTCAGATTGTGTGAGACGTACAAGCTCGGACATATTCGGCTTGAAGTCGTTCATACTCAGATGCAGCGCGCGCGGGCCGGAGAGACACACTGGCTACATGCGTCTCAGCTGCGTGACGTGACCATTTTTATTTTACTGTCTGGTTTTTATTTCGGCTCCCATGTTAACAGATTAGAGCTTGCACACTGCCTGCGTGACACGCGCAAACGCGTGCATGCTAGAAATAGAACCAGAGATGCCTATTTTTCACGCCACACGCAAAAAAAAAAAAAAAAAAAAACGATGTTTATATGTCAAAAATTTTCATTATTTTTGCTTATATATATTCATGTCATTTTTTTTAAACAATCGATAGCATAACATAGGAATAAAATATCTTTTTTTTCCATTTGTTTCTTATGCTCTTAATAATGTAAAAAAAAAATCCCTTATTTTGGCGATGGGTTCCGGGAAATCTCCCTTATTTTCAATGTTCAATGTTGACAGCTATGGTCAAGAGGGCACCAAATTAAAAAATGATTTTACATTTCGACTACATATATGATCCACTTTCAATAAAGATTAATGTTGCAATGGGTGAAATGCTCCTTTAAACACATAGTTGAAAGCGGATAACAAAGCACATCTGCATTCATTACGTCTTTAAACTCTAAAAATGTTGGGTTGTTTTAACCCAACTTTGGGTCAAATATGGACAAACCCAAGCATTGGGTTAAAAAATGTAATTTAAAAATGTAACCCAATGGCTGGGTTGGTCCATTTACGGAGGCGTATTGCATTCACTTGAAGAAGAAAAAAATCTACTCTGTTTTTCTGAATTAACGAGATAATTTTTCATGAGAAAAAAAAAACATTCGCTCTGTTTTTCTGAATTAATGAGTTAATTTTTCATGAGAAAAAAAATTGCTCTGTTTTTCTGAGTTAATGAGTTAATTTTTCAAGAGAATTTTTTTTTTGCTCTGTTTTTCTGAATGAATGAGTTAATTTTTCGTGAGAAAAAAAGTTTTTCAGAAAAACAGAGCAAAATATTTTTTTTTCTCATGAAAAATTAGCTCATTAATTCAGAAAAACAGAGCAAAAAACATTTCCATGAAAAATTAACTCATTAATTCAGAAAAACAGAGCAATTTTTTTTCTCATGAAAAATCAACTCGTTAATTCAGAAAAACAGAGTAGATTTTTTTTCTTCAAGTGAATGCAATACGCCTCCGTACATATTTGACCCAAAGTTGGGTTAAAACAACCCAGCAATTTTTAGAGTGTAAATGTGGTCAAAATCCCTCCAAATGTGGTTTCATGAATGTTGCTAATCCCAAACCCTTATTAAGAGCAATATTAATAGTGATTCTGCCATACCAAACACCACTAATGAACGAAAAAAGAAAAACAGTTCCAGATGACTGGATACTTTATGGAGAAGAGAAGTTCTGCATGTACCATCTCTCCAGAAATAGGCCCCAAGTCGTGCGCCTTCATGTAAAGTTTGAAGCTGTTCCAGCGTGAGTTCTGGCAGCCCTCCCCTGCTGCTCTGAAAGGCCGACCTTTGACCTCTGATCTGTCAGAGTAGCCATTCTGATCCAGACTAGCGCTCTTGACCCCCAAGCCACCCTGACGAGAACACGGTGACAGAATCAGACCTTCAGAAGGGTGTGTGTGTGTTCCGTCATCGATAATAAACACTCTTCTTTTTGCCTTCCTCAAAGCACTCGCATCTCCCACCGCGAGGGAGAGACGGACTGAGCCGGGCCGTTCGCCTTTAAAGGTCACGGAAGAGAAGAGCCCCTATCAGACGACATCAAGGGCACACGCGCTGAAAGACGGCGACTTTAGGGAGAAACAAACTGTTTTGATGCACTTCTGTGAACAGTCACTGTCAAAACAGCAAGATAGGGGAGTTCAACGGCAAATAAGAAAGTCCACGGAAATCCATAAAGTCCATAAAACATTTTAAAGAAAGGACAACAAAATATCATGTAGTTTTTAAATATATATATATATATATATATATTACATTATATATACATATATATTATACATATTTAAGTTTTTTTTTTTTTTTTCCCATTACAAATATCATTATTTCTTAAATATCATTACGTTTCTGGGAGTACCTGAATAATTTTTATTTTATTTTTCCTGACACACTATGAAATATAAATGTGCCATTTAAAAAGATTGTAAATAATGGCATAGAAAAGTGAAGCAAGATCTGAGAAAATATGAAGAGTTCAGATGCAAAAGCCTCTAAATGCCATTTGAAATTTTCTTCTTTAATGATGATTTTTATCAAACTTGTATATTTAAGTTCAGTAATTTCACTTAAATGGCAATGATAATTACCTATTTATTGTTATTTAAGTGAAATTACTGAACATAAATATACAAGTTTGATAAAAATCATCATTAAAGAAGGAAATTTCAAATGGCATTTAGAGGCTTTTGCATCTGAACTCTTCATATCTAACATTATATGTTTACATTAGATAATAGTGCAATGAAATTCATATATTTTTCAAATGTGGCTTCATCACACAACTTTCACACAGTATATTGTGATTTTACAGACAAACTCTAATGGCATGTGCACACCAAAAGCTAATTTTGCCGAGATTACACACAAAGTCAATGCAAAGACTCAAACAGACACACAATAGGCAGCGGCGGCCTTAAGCATCTGGGGGCCGTTTCAATAACTAATATGGGCCCTTAGTTACCCACATAGAACAAACATAATAGAGCAAAAAAAGCAAAGAATCCTGTTGGTTTGCATCGGTGGTATATTATTTTATAATGTGCACTTTTAACTTCATGAACATGCAGCTTAACATAGAAATAATCCAACCTCATTTGATTAAACCTAAAAACAAGTATAAAGCGTTTTACATTGGAATAAGCCTCGCCCTTTTGCGCAGAGTAACTTCACGTTTGGTAATGAATAAAGCTTTCGTTTTTCAGCACCACTGACACACGAACGTTTCATTTCCTCTTAAAACTCGTTTCTGCTCAAATTAACATTTTAACCTAACAGGAAAAAAAGGGCAAAGGTATAAATTCATAAAGGGGGACAAAAATCCCATTCTTATCAATAAATGCTGTTTAAATCTATTCTGAGAGTTGAAATATTGTATCTCGATATTATAATGTATTCCTTCATTAATGACCACTTTACTGTCAGGGTTAAACAGACCTAATATATTCACGATGAACAAGAGATCTGTCCAAACTCCTAGCCGTCATGAACATCCAATGGCTGAGAGCCACACACAGGATCTGTGCCTATTCAATTATACATGAAGCAAACAGAATCAAATCAATTAGGTATTGCTGTGGCATGAATGAAAGGTGCATAATTGATGCCAGCTCTCCTGCATTATACATATCTGTCTGCAAATCTCCACGTAGAGGGAGTCAAAAAGCACTGGGCCGCATTTCACCACATTATTCACTTAATCTACTCATTCGCATTGACTTCCAGAGTGATCTTCAGCTTGGGTTTAGGGTTTAGCCATTGAGTAAGAAGGCCACAGACACCACAGCATTGAAAATAGCTGGATTTGTCCATCCATGTCAAGATATCAATTGGATCCGGTCATATTGTGGCACGAAAACTTGACACTGGAACTCCTCGAATGGGCATGAGAGTGAGAATGATTTCGGGGTCCATTTTTCTCTTTATATTCTCAGGGCATCTAGACAGATGGCAGACATTAAAAGGAAGAGCCATGTGACGTCTCTCAACCGCACCGCTGAGATAGAGGTAATTAAAATACATTTAATCAAGTTACTCTAATGAAAAATGCAGCTGGACACCCGTTCCACCTTCTGCTCCCACTCTCACACCTTTACACTATCAAACTTTTGGCCCCCATTTAACCAGGAAATCACACACACACAATGAGGCGACTTTTTTGCATATAAAGTAGGACTGGGTGCCATTAACTACCTCAGGACACAACACACATCACAATATATCATCATTCAAAACATCTGCCAACCATTCGCATCAACACTCAACGGATGAATGCGACATCGCCTGATCTAAAACATGATAATATTCACGAGCCAGGAATTTTTAAATGACTGTTTTTTGAACCTGGCAAAGTTATAGCATTTTGAACGAGAATGACTAATACAATCTTGAAATGTCTTCTCATGAATCCCAGCTCTCCTCATGTAGAGTAAAACTTGTTGACAATCCAGTGTCTCCAATTGGATGATTGGTCTCCAATCCAATGATTCACAAATCAGGCTACACTGTAAATGATTCATCGGGGAATATTTGTCATTGAAATATGAATATAAACTGAAGCGTTCCTAATGGATTACTTTATCAGACACAGGACTGGAGGAGTGCATCATGTATGGAAATGTCTTAGATACAACACTCTAAAAAATGCTGGGTTGTTTTAACCCAATTTTGGGTCAAATATGGACAAACTCAAACATTGGGTTAAAAATGTAATCTAATTGCTGGGTTGGTCCATATCTGACCCAAAATTGGGTCAAAATCAGCGCACTCTAAAAATTGCTGGGTTGTTTTAAGCCAATTTTGGGTCAAATATGGACAAACTCAAACATTGGGTTAAAAATGTAATCTAATTGCTGGGTTGGTCCATATCTGACCCAAAATTGGGTCAAAATCAGCCCACTCTAAAAATTGCTGGGTTGTTTTAAGCCAATTTTTGGTCAAATATGGACAAACTCAAACATTGGGTTAAAAATGTAATTTAAAAATGGCTAGATTTGTCCATATTTGACCCAAAATTGGGTTAAAACAACCCAGCATTTTTTAGAGTGAACAATAGGCATGTGTGGTGCTTGCTTGACTCACAAATCAGTCTTGATTTGTATTGAAACAATGTTTTCAAAATGGAAAAGTTTTTCCCTTTGCGGTTTTCAGCTACTCATGACAACACTGTCAAAAACATCCCCGAAAACAACTAAAAACGCTGTATTCTGCTGCCAGGCCAGTAGTTGGCGACATAGATATGTATATAAAGGCTAGATGTGTTACGGCGGAGTTTCTATCGTCATCACCGGCGGCCATCTTGTCACAGACAAGCTGATGTAAGATGAGTGGTCAGCATGAACACAAATACTCTTATCCCGTTGAAATCTTGACGGATTTACAAACGGTTTGGTTTCTTACAAACGTTATTAATGTGGCTATAATTATCTGGATGATTATTTATTTATACACTTATTATTCATAAGTATGCAGTGTTATAGCTACATCTCTGACGATTATAACAAACCAAACCGTTTGAAAATCGGTAAAAAAATTGAGCAAGTTATGGTCATTTAAATAGTACATGTACCATTACCACAATGTTACGAGTGAGCGAGCTGCCTGTGACAAGATGGCCGCCAGGTGCAGACGACGACCTCCATTGGCCAGGAGCGCTGACGACACATCTAGCCTTTATATACATATCTATGGTTGGCGATGTCACTTTAAGCAATAACTAAAGAAACACAAAAGACTCGCACTTAATACAGATGTGCGTGGCGTCACCGTTTTCACAAATTAGCGTTTTTGTAACTTTCCACAGAGACTAAAATAGTATGTTTTTAAAATGTATCTTTTTAAGGCCCCCAAAACACTATCGTGGTGTAAAAGAACAGCCAAAACGCATAAAATATTTTCAGTTTTTAGTTAAAAACGGCCGAGTAAACGGCCCCTAAATTATTCATTAGTGGATAAGTTTGAATTTGAATGATTTTATTCATCCATATCCAGAATTCATATTACTGTATGGGGGACTAGGGGGAGACCATGGAAATTCACTGGTTAAATTCACTGGGAAAACACTAAACATGACCTTGAAATCTGTTTGGTTGGAAAATGGAAAAATGTTCCAAAATCCCTGCGGCCACATGTCCCAATTAGCCATATACATAATATAGGCTAAATCTACACATTTAAAATAGATCCATAACTAGCGTGTTCTTTGTTTGTTACTGTATTACCGTATTCAATAACATACTGTATTATTAACATAATAGGCTGTTGTGGCATTGCTTGAATGAAGTTGGTGGGGTGTTTTTTTCATTAATACCATTATGCTTTTCTAGACCATTTCACAAGATGTAAACAACACTGGTCCAGAAGCACTTCCTGTTTCAGTTTGTAACTGTTTTCTTTATTTCACATGTAAAGAAAACATCTTAAAGATGTTTGTTTAACTTTTTGATTCAGTTTTAAATGTTCTGTTGGTTGTATTTTATCCCAGCTTTTATGAAGTATTAAAAAACTGAAACAGGAAGTGCTTCTGGACCAGTGTTGTTTACATCTTGTGAAATGGTCTCCACAGTAGCCTACATAAGCAAGGCCATAATTTATTATGACATTCCAGCATTTGACCCAGGTTTTCACTGTTGTATTAATGTAGCGATGTGATTCTTTTCATTAGTCTGAGCAAGACGTCCTTTCCAAGCATCACATGCACTGCAGCTGATTTGCATGACGCTGTCACAAAATAAAGAGTAATATGTTTACATTCGCCCGACGTGCTGACATAATGTGTGACACAAACCATCTATCAACACAATACATTTACATAAACACAAGATGCGTGTTATTAAACACGAATTTAAAGAGACCGTGATCATCACACCACCGAAATGACATCTCGTCTACACGGAACACATGTACTCACCTTCCGTGTCGATGACGCAGCGCTGACTGTGCGGGGGATTGTGGGAAGCGTAGTTTTTAAGCAGCCGCGGCCGCTTAGTCCAACGCGCCACAAAACTACATTTCCCAGTATTTGTAGTTGCTGTCATCCACATTAACGCTGTGCCATGTAAAGCATAATGGCATATTATTAGTTACATAGTTCTATTTTTACGTTATTTTACATAATTTCAGTTCTGCTGTAATATAAATATATATATCAAAATGTTATATTTCACGAATTATTGTGGATAAGTGGAATAAAATAGAGTCATCAACTAATGATGCATGGCCATGTCTCACATCAAAACATAATGAGCAGGTAGCTATAATAAGACTATGCAGTTAATGCTATGTAACTCAGGTTTTTTGTCAGGTAATTTAACAACCCTAAGCATTATTACTTCATAAATTTTATCCCTTCCTGTAATTAAAAAAAAATGATGCTCATTAGCTCATATGATGGTGATTCACTCATTTCTGGTTAAAAAAAACAATGGTGTTACAATTTAGGTCTAAGGTATTGATGCTAAGAACAAAAAACTTAGACTTATAGACTACGGGCTAGTATCCTAGAATTCATTAGATGTCGCAAATGCCGTCAACCAATTGATTATTGTACAAAAATTGATCAGTTAACTTAATTAGAATGGACAGCTCCCGATAGGAACATTACATGAGCATTAATTAAACACTTAGTTAAACTCAGCCACTAAGACATTTTGTATTAATCTACAAAGAGTCATAGATAGTGCGCTGGCAGCTGCAAAGTTTATGAGGCCTTTTATAGATTTGTAATAAATTTTCAGTAAAGCAAAGGAAGGACTTATTGTTATAGGCCTATACCTCATATGACATTAAGAGCCAGACTACAGTGAAAAATGACATGAATGGCATATTTAGGGTGGATCTGTTACTCGCTCTGTATCGAGGGGGGTATTGATTTACTGTCATGCAGATGTTGGACAAATGGGGCAACATCTGGATATGACAGAATGACTTATCATAAAACGGCCCTCCCACCGGCACCCATTAACTTGCCACTTTATTATTTACATTAATATATTAATTCAAGTGGCTCCGAGAGCAACTTATATGTCAGAGTTTATGTGGATTCCTGGAAGCCCAGCTATAAAAATGATAATAATAACAGATGCTGAACTGACATTCTTTCTTAATATGAAAATAAATCCATCTAATGATTTTCTGACTTGGCAAAGAAAGTCCCTAATTTAATAGTAAATAATCCTTTAAGAAACATAAGATCTACAGTAGCCAATGTGAAGTGCCAAGCCAATCTCACAAGAAAATGTTACTGCAAGGTGCTGATTTCATATGAATTCATACAATGTTTAGAAAGAAAAACATAAGCATGAAGATCAACCCCCCTAAACTTAACCATGGGGTGTCAGCAGATAAACATACGAATAATATTGAACAAAATTATATGATTTGTCATCGATGCGCAAAAATGTGAAATAGTTACAAATTCTCATGACAGTATGTTTGAAGTGCTATTGTACAATTTTGTAAAGGTGACAAAAGTCATTTATTTCCTTTGTTTTGTGAAATATTGTCACACTTTTTATATAATTTGATGAAATTACAACTGGGACAGCATGACTGGAAAATGCGCTCAATATGGATGATATTCACCTTGATTTTTCTTTGTTTTTCTCACACATCATATCTCATATTTTATGTCAAGCACACTCCTCAACACTATTGTCTCCTTAGTACGAAGAATTTGATAAAACCTTAAGGACAAAATATTGTTGCTTGTAATGGAAATTTGGGGCCATCAATTAGGGAAAGACACAATTTGTTTAAAGTGCACCATTTTGCTTTTCAAAAGGATGAGGAACTGACCTATGGCTAAGCCACGCCCTCAAACACAATGAGCCAATCACAGCGCGCAGCTAACCCAATACACTCGGACATTCTCTGCTTCCACGTCCATTGAAATGCATTGCAGTTAGTCAGTTTTCATTCATTTTTTCTGGTCATTTTAAGTTTAAAATGGTCAAACGGTGTGTATGGGGTACATGCAGCTCCGACACTAGGTTCCCGAGAGGCTGGGCGACGGTGTGTGTTGTTTTTTTCAACCGAGATACGTGTCTGCTCTAGATTGACTCACAAATCCAACAAAACGTGGATAAATTAAACAAGGATGTCTACATCTGATCTAAGTTAAGTCAACAACGTATTTGAACGTTATCTTTAAAATCTCTAAGGTAACGTTAGGCTAACATTAGAAAACGTTAACGTTAGCTTCTAGCTGCGTTGTACATCATGTCACTTAGCTTCATTAACGAATCTGTAAATAACCGAGATGACAAATGTTAACCATGTTGTGCTGAATGATTGATGTAAATACTGTAGCACCAAACGGTGAAGGCAACGATATGCGGTTTCTGTGACCTGTACATTTCTGCCTTGAGCTGAAGCTTTTCATCGACCTTTTCAACAATAAAAGTATTAATATAACCCTCCAATGCATATTAAGACCCTTTAGGTGACTTCCAGATGATATATAATCTTTCTGTCTCCAAAAATCACCAATTGCCTCCTGTGAAACGTCTCCTACTGTGACGCTGTCCCCGAGTGTTGACTGTGTGTCCGAGCGTGTGGAGGGGGCGTGGCTTAGCCACAGGTCAATTGATAACTGACGCCATTGCTTGTATTATTGTGTGTCAAGTGCTGGCAAGCCTTTTGAGCTGAAATTCAGAAATGGTAATAGGCGTTTTGTTTCCAACATATCATTTAAGTGGTAGACCAATCACAACAAACTGACCCACTAACCAATCAGAGCAGAGTAGACCAATCACAACAGACCGACCCACTAACCAATCAGAGCAGAGTAGACCAATCACAAAAGACCGAGCTGTCTGACCAATCATAGCAGAGTAGACTCACATGGGGTTTAAAGTGACTGAATTTTTATTTATTTTTTGGGATCAGCCTGTTAGGAGACATCTAAAACAAAATATGAATGTATAAAATAGCATAGCAGAGGGACTTCAGCAGGATATTTATCCTTTTTATCCATTTTCCATTTTATTTGTTTTTTATTGATTGTTCATCTGAGCTGTACAAGAACTTGCTTAATGGTTGTTTCATTCTTTCTTTAGACATTATATCTTTTTAAATAAACTAACATTTTTACCACGTGCTTCAACAAAATTTTGTAATGAGTATGATCAAAGTGAAAGTCTCATGTAGCGTGTGTGTGTGTGTGTGTGTGTGCACTCTAAAAAATGTTGGGTTGTTTTAACCCAACATTGGGTAAAATATGGAGATGGTGCTCACTGCGGAACATGAAATCCACGGGGAGGAGTCGGATCCAGATCCAACTCCTCCCACCTTACATACACCTAAACCTAACCAACTCCGCCCCCTGATCTCTAAACCCAACCTTAATCCTACCCATCTCCACCCCTTGGATCGTGATCCGACTCCTCCCCGTGGATCTCATGTTCTGCATTGAGGTGCTACTGAAAATATGGACAAACCCAGCCATTGGTTTAATTTGTTTTTAATTACATTTTTAACCTAACGTTTGGGTTTGTTCAAATTTGACCCAAAGTTGGGATCACCTTCATTGTGTGAAATTAATCATGTATTTGAAAAGGTATGAATGCGGTAAGTTTATGTATATTAAGTTTTCTGTGATGGGTTGGGTAGGGTTAGTGTGTGTGTGTGTGTGTGTGTGTGTGGTTGGGGGGGGGGGGGGGGGTTATAAAATAATTATATTATAATAATTATGCAGAGTCCCCATAACGATAGCGAAACCGTGTGTGTGTGTGTGTGTGTGTGTGTGTGTGTGTGTGTGTGTGTGTGTGTGTGTGTGTGTGCGTGCGCGCGCGCGGTCATGGAATTTTCTATGGTGATTCTATTTTTTAAATATGTAGCCACGTCTATATTACTCATACAGCCATCCACTCTTCTCCATGTAGACAATTCTGCTGATAATTCCAGATACAGATAAAGATTTTATTACTGATGTTATCTGGAGTGTTTGGTTTCATCCCAGATAAAGGAGAGAGAGAGAGAGAGAGAGAGAGAGAGAGAGAGAGAGAGAGAGAGGGGAGAGAGCCTTTGTGCGTCCATCACACACAGTCTGACAGCGCGTCCGTTACGGGCTCGGCGCTAGGATCCGGCGGATCTCTCTCTCTCTTTCTCTCTCTCTCTCTCTCTCTCTCTCGCTCTCTCTCTCTCTTCCAAGCCTGTTTTAAAGTCTCTGCCAGACTTCAGCTCATGCGCTACTTCCTGGATGGCGGAATGGAAAGCTTCCAGAGCCGCTCCAACTCTTTTCTCTGTGTTTTCAGCGGGATGCATGGACTACCGTTCCTCTAACATCTCTCTCTTCATCTACAATCCGTGTCCCCTTGACATGTTTCTTCCCTGGACTACGAGCTCAGCCATCTGAAAGAGAGAAAGAGAAAAGAAAAACTGTTTCGTTTGGCTTGGTCGAACTTCAAAAGACAAATCTCTCCAGAAGGACTCGCTAAAAGGAGGCGGCCGACATTCATTGCGTGTTTGTGGGAGTTGTGTCGTTCATCTGGAGGATAACTCAGTCAACAGTTGCCTTATTCCAGATCTCCATGTATACAGTGTGACATGCGGAGGCTACTGCGACCGCGCTGCTGCTGCTGGTGGATCCCGCCTCTGCTCTTCTCCTCGCTCCTGCTCCGGTGGGCACACTGTCATCCCGGTAAGTTGATTCGAGGTGGATGACAATCGTTTTCAAATCGCTACGTTTATTATTATACGAGTAAGACCACAACATTGGCTGCGTTAGGTCGAGGGAGAAAAAAAAACACATGCACAATTAAAACCATACGAACGCGAGGCTTCAGTATTTGTGATTTTTTTTTCCCAAGTCAGGGAATTGGGACGACATAACACGGAATTGTAACGCACGCAATGACGTCTATTGATATTTCAATATCCACAAATGATCCGCTACTGTTATTTATGAGCGCGCGGACCCGTTATCTCTAAACACTGCACTCAAATCCGTTCTTGGAAAAGACATTAGCCGATGTCTTTCAGCTGGTATTATAACATGTTTGAATTAAAATGCACACTTGAGTTGAGACATCTGTATTTTAACTTAGCAGCATTTCATTTCTTGACGACTTTTAACGTCATTTACGCACTTTTTACGCAAAAAGACGTAGGAATTGAAGAGTCGCATATATTGCAAAAGACCGATTATCGGTTTGACCAATATTTTTATACATCGCCTATTCACACTTTTCTACTTTATCGGTTATTTAAAATCGGCTCATAATTGAACGGGTCTCTTTAGAATAACAACCAGCTACAAAATGTTCAGCAAACAAAATAGCCTACTTTTTAATTTATTGTTTGGCATAATTAAATCTAACTTTTCCAAAAGAGCAACACATTGCATTTTAAAATTAAACATTGTCCAAAACAAAAATGCAAACACATTTTTTTACATTAGATCATGAAGCAGATTTCATACTGTTTATTATTATACGTATATGAATGATAAATATCCTAAATTGTGAATATTTTGTTATTCATTTTCATTATGTACGTTGTGGTGATTTCTAAGCCATTATTGTGTAAAAAGCGTGTATCATTATTGGTTGTTCTGATGCCGCTCAGCATAATTTCAGGATCCGAAAAAAAGCTTATTATTTTTTATTGGTTGTTACTAGTTATTGATACTTCTGAATGATCAGGCAAGTAGGGATGAAGCATTGACTATGAATTCCCACAGTAACTAGCAGTGCGTCTTGGAAAACGTCATAAGAAATAAGATTTCCGGGGGCTCGTCCGGGTTTAAATATATTTGATGGCATCTGGGTCGTTGAGTGTGTGTGTAATAGGTGAGGCTTCAGGTTTGCTGTGATGATAGCCAGAGAAAGAACAGTCTGAGATTCACCAGTCATCTTTAACCAGGAGTCTGATAAGCATATTTGCATGAGTTTTTATGTAACGCTGGAGGCGTCAAGTCTAATGTATAATTCTAGAGAGGATGACATTCTCAGGTCTTCGAATCAAACCTTATGGAAGCAGACCAAGTGCAAGGACTGTTTGTGCACACATGTGAAACGAGAAAGCCATATTCATAAACAAAAAATCTCAATCATACGAATGAAAGCTAACATTGCATATTGCATCTGCATTTTTTAAAACCATGTGTTCAGAAATCTCATCAAAAGACAGAACTCATTGTGTTTATCTCTCATCTAATCTGATATCTCGGGACATAAAATGCTAATACATCTCAAAACGTAAAATTTCCCCAATAGCTGACCTACTTTTGGGGAGCCTGTTATCAAATGGCCAATGCTTTGCAATTTGCATACATATTAAAACGTTACTTTTTTGGTAGTCAATCACCGTCGCAGGAATAAACCAATATTAACCCAAGCTTTTACGGTTTCTCTGGACGATGCACTTCAGACACGGTATCAGTTTTTCTATTCTGTTCTTTTGCCACGAGTTTTCATCGCAAATTCTACAGTATGAGATCGCTTGAGCGCTGACAGCGAGATAAAGTGTCTAAGTTTCTGCATCTTAAAGAGCCGAGAGATTTCATCAGGCGCTCCATGAATAACACATTGTCACCAAAGGGCAAGCGCCTGAGTCAAGGTGGTGGACATTATTGGCAATCTCTTCCGTCTGTTTTTCTGTTTGCGCCTCTCTCTCTCTTGTGTCTGTCGCAGTGTGTGTTCCCCTCTATCTCACTGTCCGAGTTGATTTCACCGCACACTTCCAATTCTCGAGTCGGAAGGGGGGTCGAGATGAAGAAAAGAGCACTTTAATGCGTCCCGTTTGTTTGCCGTCATCCCTCTCCTCTTCTTCCAGACATGGGTCTTTTAACCTCAGTGACATTTGTTCATGTCTGTGTCTGATAGACCTGTTTTTAGCAGAACCAGTGCTGCGGAAAGACAAGCGAGCTCTGTATCTGCTACAGTGCCAGAAAAAGGGGAACGCTGCAACTTTATTTATTTCTGTCATGCCAGTGGGAAACAAGTGTCTGCACACTCGAGTCTCCGGTAATGGCCAGTTTGCTGACGGAGCAGAGCGGAAGCGAGAGGATTTCTCGACGGGGCGTCTGTTGGCCCCAGGCTACGCTCATCTCTGGTTGATCCAGCCGTGGAGCCGATGGATGACTATCACGGAATAGCGCGCTTTCCACCGAATAATTTAAAGCTATAAAGCTCAACTTGTGAAACTAGCAAGCGAAAATGGTTTGACTTGCCATTCCAGAGTCAACGTCGTATAAATCAAAGGGAAGCAGTAGAAACGGTCTTTGTTTTGGCTTTTCTTTTCCGACCTCCTGAAATGATTCAAAGGATTCACCCAAAACCGCCGGCAAAAGTGAGGAGATGGTTATTTCTGTCGCATGACGAATAGCATGCCACGCGCTGGAGAGCACAATGATAATTCAAATCTCTAAAGAGGTATCAGACTTCCTGCCTTTCTGATTTCCTTTTATGTGAGCGAGGAGCCATTTCTCTGTCTAATAGAAAAGGATAATTTGCTAAATGTCCGTTTGGAAACGACAGCACTTAAGAAGTCTCAGGAGTGAGATAGCCGGGCTGACATTTGGGCCGGACTGGGTGCTCTAGCGGCCCCTGTAACAACATTATCATCATCATCATCATCATCATCATCTCTCTCCGCTCGGGCCGTTATCTGTCCGGCTGGGTGACCAGAGCTGCTGTAATGTTCGCCAGGTCACTTTATCAGTCACAAAGCCTGTCATCGTAGCCCGGCTCCCCTAATAGATTGATTAAAGGATAGGGCCGTGCGGACGGGTAAACGTGTGGGGTGATGTCAGGCTGCCGGAGGGCCGCTGTCCCAGAGTTTGTTAGTGTGCATCTGTACCAGAGGAACCAGCTACATTGAAGAGAATAAGAACTCAAATATAAGCCTCACACCAAACATATTTTCCAATTTCACTTAATAGTTTTCCTTTTAATTAAATTATTTGTTTTGCATTAAAATCAGTTTGTTTGTTTTTGTGCTAATTATTACTTTTATTCAGCAAGGATGCGTTGCATTGATTAATTTGAAAAAATGACTATTTCACACAAATGCTATTCTTTTGAAATTTCTAATATCCTGAAAAAAGTGTAAAAACATATTAAACGGCTCATCTGGTTTCAACATTGATGATAATAATAAGAAATGTCTAGAGTGATTTCTGAAGGGTCATGTGACGCTGAAGACTGGTGCGATGGCGGCTATTGCATCACAGGAATAAATTACAATTTATTTAAATTTAAAATACATTTTGGTTGTGGGTGGTTTGGTTTATTCCTGACTTCTTGCATTTAATGTGTGTGTGGTTTTTTGTTTTGTTTTGTATTACTCGTATAAAGTGTTAAGTTTAAGTGTTTAAGCCAGTTTAATTGCAGTTTAATTAAAGAGCATATTGCAGGTAAAAAAAAGTCAAAATTAATATAAAAACCATGTATGAAAAGTTAATGCAGGATAAAAAATGTTTTAAAACGACATAAGGGCACTAATTTAGTAGATAAAGTGAGCGTTTCTTGGACTGCTTTTAAAAATGGCTTTTTTTCCCCAACATTGTGTCATTTCACGTCACGCCAGGGCGCCTCGGCCTCGGCTCAGTGCAGAGTCGGCTGGCATTCAGTGAGAGCGGTCGTGAGTCGGTGTGTTTTCGGTAGTTTTTTTGTCATGGTTAATTATTGTGTTTGTGGAGGTTGCAAAAACTGCGGCCTTTTTGTCTACGGTACAGCATGGATCGGTACTGCTCACTTGTGATGCAGTGTATATCGTTTGCGAATGTGTGTATATCTAAAAGGTAACACTGGTCTCTCTCACCAAGACACCTGCCCTGTTCTCCACTGGTTCTCCTCACACCACAACTCAATTTGTCTCTGACCGTTCTGTCTAACATTAATCCTGGCCTGTCCCACTCTCTTGGCAGCATAACAGGCTCGTAGCAGGCTCAGGTTCATAACAGGCTCATAGCAGGCTCATAATAGGCTCATAGCAGGCTCATAACAGGCTCAAAGCAGGCTCAGGTTCATAACAGGCTCATAGCAGGCTCATAATAGGCTCATAACAGGCTCATAGCAGGCTCAGGTTCATAACAGCCTCATAACAGGCTCATAGCAGGTTCATAGCAGGCTCATAACAGGCTCATAGCAGGCTCAGGTTCATAACAGACTAATAGCAGGCTCAGGTTCATAACAGGCTTATAGCAGGCTCATAATAGGCTCATAGCAGGCTCAGGTTCATAGCAGGCTCATAATAGGCTCATAGCAGGCTCATAACAGGCTCATAATAGGCTCATAGCAGGTTCATAGCAGGCTCATAACAGGCTCATAGCAGGCTCATAATAGGCTCATAGCAGGTTCATAGCAGGCTCATAACAGGCTCATAGCAGGCTCAGGTTCATAACAGACTCATAGCAGGCTCAGGTTCATAACAGGCTTATAGCAGGCTCATAGCAGGCTCAGGTTCATAACAGGCTTATAGCAGGCTCAGGCTCATAATAGGCTCATAGCAGGCTCATAGCAGACTCATACCAGGTTCATAGCAGGCTCATAGCAGGCTCAGGTTCATAACAGACTCATAGCAGGCTCAGGTTCATAACAGGCTTATAGCAGGCTCATAACAGGCTCATAGCAGGCTCATAGCAGGTTCATAGCAGGCTCATAACAGGCTCATAGCAGGCTCAGGTTCATAACAGGCCCATAACAGGCTCATAACAGGCTCATAGCAGGTTCATAGCAGGCTCATAACAGGCTCAGGTTCATAACAGACTCATAGCAGGCTCAGGTTCATAACAGGCTCATGACAGGTTCATAGCAGGCTCATAGCAGGCTCATAGCAGGCTCATAACAGGCTCATAGCAGGCTCAGGTTCATAACAGGCTCATAGCAGGCTCATAAAAAGCTCATAGCAGGCTCATAACAGACCCATAGCAGGCTCAGGCTCATAGCAGGCTCAGGCTCATAACAGGCTCATAGTAGGCTCATAGTAGGCTCACAACAGGCTCATAGCAGGCTCACAACAGGATCATAGCAGGCTCACAACAGGATCATAGCAGGCTCACAACAGGCTCATAGCAGGCTCATAGCAGGCTCAGGTTCATAACAGGCTCATAGCAGGTTGATAGCAGGCTCAAGTTCATAACAGGCTCATAACAGGCTAAGCCTCATAAGAGGCTCATAACAGGCTCAGCCTCATAGCAGGCTCATAACAGGCTCATAGCAGGCTCATACCAGGCTCATAGCAGGTTCATAGCAGGCTCACAACAGGCTCATAACTGGCTCATAACAGACTCATAGCAGGCTCAGGCTCATAACAGGCTCATAGTATGCTCAGGCTCATAACTGGCTTATAGCAGGCTCATAGCAGGTTCATAGCAGGCTCAGGTTCATAACAGGCTCATAGCAGGCTCAGGTTCATAACAGGCTTATAGCAGGCTCATAACAGGCTCATAGCAGGCTCATAACAGGCTCATAGCAGGCTCAGGTTCATAACAGGCTCATAACAGGCTTATAACAGGCTCATAGCATTCTCAGGTTCATAACAGGCTCATAGCAGGCTCAGGTTCATAACAGGTTCATAACAGGCTCATAGCAGTCTCATAGCAGACTCAGGTCCATAACAGGCACATAGCAGGCTCAGGTTCATAACAGGCTCATAAAAGGCTCATAGCAGGCTCACAACAGGCTCATAGCAGGCTCAGGCTCATAACAGGCTCATAGCAGGCTCAGGCTTATTACAGGCTCATTTAACTGTATGGCTGTGGTCCGTCATACGAGCAAGTATTTCCTCAGCGTCCAAAATGTCATTGTGATCCATTTGTTCGAATCGTCCGCTCACCCGCCTGTGACATCACGGCGCCACGCCCATTTTCAGAAGCGAAAGTATAATTCTCTCACAAAAAGGACTCCAGAAGCTTCTGTTGTGTATTTATAAGTATATTTTAAAGAAAATATAGTTCCTACATTAAGCTACAATATTCCTTTAACAGACACTTTTATACTAAAAAATAGCTTTTTTCTTCTACATTAGCTCACATTGTTTTTAATTATCTCCCTCCTGTTTGCTGTGTTAGATGTCATGAATGGTTCTGAAGGAGTATTGGTGCTCTTCAGTGAAGGACTCATCTCCATTTTTCCTCAATAGTCTTGGTGAAGGCAGACGTGTTTGTGTGTGTGTGAGAGAGAGAGTGTTTATGTGTCCTTGCTCGTGCTGGTACATTTTCTCCTCATCTCCACTGGCAACCACAGCTCACAGTGTGTGTCAACCACTAAATGAAGTGGACATTCATGAAGCATGCTGGTAGATCCTGTCTTACAGACAGAAAACTGGAGATAACGAACCCAGCATGAAAATAATTTAAGTCATATAATGCTATTTTATCAGATAATGGGATTGCTATGGAGACAAAAAAGTGTTATACTTGTGCACACACACAGTGCATGCAGTATTCTGATCTTTGGTATTTCTGAGTGACATTTTTATCTATGTTTAAAATATGAATCAGAATTTCTGTCAATGACCACGTTAGCGTTCTTTTTAGGGCGCCCACCTCCCACGCCGGAGACCCTGCTTTGAATCCCGTTCGGAGAGCCCGTTGCAATATTAACACCAAGACAGATAGCCACTAGGGGGGAGTATTAACGCGCCCGCCTACCATGCTGGAGACCCTGGTTCGAATCCTGCTCGGAGTGGGTTGAGTAGGACGGGTTACATTTTGGTGCCGTGACCCAGATGGCAGTGAGGATGAGGAGGGTGAGTGTAACATAGACCAGTAAGATCTATGTGTAAACCTCACTCTTCTGGCCTCAAGAGGCACGTTAGCAACTAACGGTAGAGGCTGTGGTCTTTAGCATCCTTGTTAGCGTGCCTGCCTCCCACGTCGGAGACCCTGGTTCGAATCCTGCTCGGAGTGGGTTGAGTAGGACCAGTTACATTTTGGTGCCGTGACCCAGATGGGAGTGAGGATGAGGAGGGTAAGTGTAACATAGGCCAATACGATCGGTGTGGGTAAACCTCACTCCTCTGGCCTCAAGAGGCACGTTAGCAACTGACGGTAGAGGCTGTGGTCTTTAGCATCCTTGTTAGTGTGCCTGCCTCCCACGCTGGAGACCCTGGTTCGAATCCTGCTCGGAGTGGGTTGAGTAGGACCGGTTACATTTTGGTGCCGTGACCCAGATGGGAGTGAGGATGAGGAGGGTGAGTGTAACATAGGCCAGTATATACCAACCAATTGGGTTAGTAATAATGATTCGACTCATTGAAAGTTGTAGTAGTTGTAGACAGGAGACCAAATCCGTCTACGTATTTTGGCTTCACGTTCTCTCAGATTTTCTTCATGTTTGCTTTTGCCAGTCTTTTATTTCTCTCGTTCTGACTCTCTCCCAGACTGGAGGTTCTGAAAAAGATTTTCATTTGGCACAGTAACAGGGGTTTAAAGAGTTTGCCAGAAGACGAAAAAAACCTTTGGGCCACTGGGAGACTTAAGCGCTAATTCTCCTTCCACATAACCCGGCCCCCCTCCAGTGCCTTGTTCTCCTGCTTACCCCCAACCTCCTCTCTAAGGTCATAATTAGCAGAGTATGGAGCAACAAACGTAAAAGTCTCTCCATTAATAACGTATAACGGCTGCTGGCCCTCTCCAATTTAAATGCCAGTTCTTCCTCTCGACTAGGCTGAAACACGTGATCATGTGTAAAGACCAACAAGGATCTAAAACGGCAAAGATGATGTTAAATTAATCTGCCTGAAACCAAACAATGGAGTATGTTTATGTTTCTTTGTATTGAACAAGTGATGGATGGATTAATGAGAGAGAAATTAATTACGATTTGATGAGCCGCAGCGGGCGTTGCAATATTAACAGCCAGACAGATGTTATAGTGCAACCGAGATGCAACACCTTAACATTCGTTTTCACACAGACTTTCATGCATCGGCCACTAGGGGGAGAATTTTGCGTGAGCTCTGTTATTTATGTTTCTAGTTTAAAATGCTAGTTTACGCAATGCCTTTTACTGTTGATTATATGCAGCATTAACTCTGCAGTTTGTCAAGCTGATTGATCAAGGCTTTTGTGGCGTGCTAAGTGATAGACTGTATCACCGACTCACACAATACTCCTTAAATTAATTTTTTCCTTTCAATAAATCTTGAAAAAAAGCTTTCTTTCTTTTAAAACATCTGGAAATCAAATATGTCAAGATAATAAAAATGTTCACTTTATTTTGATGGTCCATTTTAAAACTTTTCATGTCAACTTACCTCATTAGAGTATTATTAGCCTGTGTTAGTAGTACTACTGTAGACTGCTAGGTTAGGGTTCGGGTCAGTAGACTAAGTTGACGTTCTTGCCAATGTACTCCTAGTCAGTAGAATGTCTGTTGGAGAGCGTTGCAGACTGAATGTCAAATTTTTATGACATAACATAAACGTTCTCTTCTTCTTTCTATACAATGACAGTCAATGTTCATTGTACACTCTAAAAATGCTGGGTTATAACAAACCAAATTTGGGTAAATAATTGTGGTATCATTTTTAATGACATTTTTAACCCAAAGTTTGGGTTTGTCCATATTTTACCCAAAATTGGGTTAAAACAACGAGTGTATAGACATGTTTGGACGTGGAGTAAATGAAGACCGAATTTACATTTTTTGGCATGAAGTATCCCTTTAGCTTCACTTGTGTGAAATCCAATTCTTTACCTAATCCCAAGTGGCCCGTAAGACGAACTCTCCCATCGTAGTCTGATATCATTTTTTTTTGGTTCGTTCTTAAAAGGAAATGGCTGGGATTCAGGCTGCGTAATCCGGTCTGGATCAGAGTAAAAGGCCAATCTCTGCCCAGAGCCCTTGATGGGATGGCTGTCATGGACAGGCCTGCTTGCAATAGAGAAATAACCTTAATATGGAGGTTGTGGGCTGCAGTTCAGGCCTGGCGTGTAATGATACAGCCTTTAGGGTGATGTTGTCCATGTGATGGGTGTTTGTCAGTCAGGGCATTGTAGCTTAATGGTTTTGTAGGCCAGTTCATTCCATTTGGTACTTGTAATTTTCCCCACACTATTTCTCGCCCTTTGGAAAACAGGAACAAAAACAGTGAGGCAAACTATTAGACACCCTCTATATATCACAAGAGCCTCGGAAATTGCGGTAGCAAATAATTTGTTTGTGCGTGGACGGTGTCTCTGTGGACATGAATGAGGTAACGTTTCTGGGAAGCACGGTCACGTATTCATTCACAATGTCCATTTTCACAGACACAATGCATTAGTGTTGCATTAGAGCACGACTGAGAGGGCCAGGCCGGTTACAGGCCGCCGTGGTGAAGAGAGGAAAGAAAAGACCAGAAGGGGAAAATAACCACATGGCAAGGAGCGTTGTGTCAGTGAGGCCGGAGTTGTGAGTCTTCTCATTAAATTTTTGCAGTGTAGTTGGTTTTTCCACTTTAATGCTTGGGAGGACGCTAGCCTCTTCCACCGAGAGAGAGAGAGAGAGAGAGAGAGACTGCACCACGCTGCCCAATTTGTCTTACTTCTAGGGAAGCTGTTTAAAGTACAATGCTTTTTTTTTATTCTCTCCCTCCTCTCTTCTCAAATTGGCGAGACTCCCGCTGTCTTTCCGCCACTCCAGATATCTGTGCTTTCATCAGTCAGACCTGTATCGAGTGTGCTGGGAAAATGGCTTGTGATTAGTGTCTGTCCGTTCTGATTTATGCCACTCGTAACAGTCGCTCAGTGTGTGTATAGTGAATTAGACGAGTACATTATACACATGCATTTTCCCTTATGACCTTTCTCTTCCTGTAACTCTCTTGGAATAACCTGACATTAGTGTGCCACACAGACCTTTAGGCTTCTGTACTTACTCGGATTCTGAATCGATGGGTCTCTGCTATGATTATAATGCTAATGTTGCTTTTAATGCATCATAAATCTGTGAAGTGTGTCATTTCGTGTCGTGGACCCGACCCCCATCTGTCATTGGTCAGCCTAGAAGATAGCCCCGCCCAAACCTCACACTAGTGGGTGTGCTAATGTCGCGAATGTAAATTGCACGAATCGCTGTAAAAACCTTTTTCTAATTGTATTATTTAGCAAACCGTTACACCTCTGAAATCTCTTTGGATAATATGTTTTGCAGTCATTGTAAAGTCATTTCTTCAGTAAAATTCTAGCATTCAAAGTTGATATATTTACAGTTTAGCTTTACGCCACACAATATACTTGGCCAGTAGGCTTTTTTCACCATTGTGAGATTATCGATTTGCAGTGGTGGAGGAAGTATTGAATCTCAGTACTTAAGTAAAAGTACAAATAACCAAATAAATATTTACTTTAGTAAAAGTAGAAGTTAACACAATGACAACCATACTTAAGTAAAAAGTAAAAAGTACCTGATTTTAAATGTACTTTAAGTATTAAAAGTAAAAGTACTTGTATAACAATTTATTCTCTTAATGTCTATTTTCTAATGATTAATAAAACATTTAATTCTAGCTCATTCAACCTAATACTCCACTAATGATGTTCAAAATGATGGGAAAAAAAAAATGTCACCATTTCTGAAACAAGCTTGCAATTAGGCAATATACACATCATGCTTATCCTTACTATATTTTTTGGCATTAAACGCGATTCATTTATGGTGTAATTCTGAACCTCTTGGCTTGCCATAATCCTAACCAAACGTATATTACACACGGTGTGTTTCCTATGCACGTAAAAACTAATTTTCGGGTATAAATTGTACGATAAACACACTGCGTGCGAGACGCATTTTATTTAGTGTAACCGGGTTAATAGAAAATGTAATGAAAATGTAACAGAAGTTGTAGAAATGTAGTGGAGTAGAAAGTATAATAATTGCTGCAAAATGTAACAAAGTAAAAGTAAAAAGTATGAACTATTAATTCTACTTAAGTAAAGTAAAGATACGTGAAAAATGTACTTAAGTAAAGTAACAAAGCATTTGTACTTAGTGTATTCCACCACTGTCGATTTGGCTAACAACCTGGTAAACATTGTGTAAAATCAGTGGTAATTTAATATCAGACATTTTATGAAAGTATTTTTGGCTCTCATAAACACCAGTGTCAGAAACATTGCATGTGGTCTACTCTACAAAACTAAAAATCTTTTCGTAAACAGTTAGCACTAGAGAGAGGATTTTGCTTTTTTTAAATGTGCTAATTCGCATTGTAATCACCATGATCATACAATGATAGCTTTGACGAACATGCAAATTGGGATGAGAAAGGAGAATTGTCACTCTCTGACGTCCTACTGAGAGGCAATGTGTCCTCTTTTCTTTCTTCCCATATTAAAAACAGGCAGCATTGCAGAGGACGGTAAATGTGCCTGACGTTAAGCTCAAACAGCATCCGAGTGGCAGTTCGACGTACAAGCATGAAATCAAACCCAAAAGTAGAAATAGGCTACTTTTTCATTTCTTTGCCGCTTGACGACTGTGATTGCCTTTTCTGGCTGGGTTGTGTCTTTGATGGTTCACTCTACCTTGACTAGTGCTGATGGGTTAGCGCTGGGACGACTGATTGGATTGGCTGTTTTTGACCTCCTGTGCCGGGTCTCCTTGACATTGGTGCTTGTGTGTTCACATACACTCTCTCGTGTCGTTCCGATCCGAACTCAAATGACTTTTCTTCAGTGGAACACAAAAGGAGACGTTTTGTTTTCCATGCTCTTTTCCATGTGGTTACAATGAACAGGGACCGAAGCTTCCAAGCTTCAAAAAGGATGCGAAAGCACCATAAAATATCATTAAAGTAGTCTATGCGACTTGTGTCAGTCGGTCTCAAAGCTGTTGTGTGACTTCAGAAGACTTGGAATTTAGTGTGCAAGACTTATGGACTGCTTTCATGATGCTTCTGCATTGCGTTGCCTCTTTTTTTGAAGCATGAAAGCTTTAGTCCTCAATTTAACTTGAGTCTTTCTTTAGGATTTCTCCTTTTGCGTTCAGTTTATGTGGTGAACTATACAGTAACTTCTAAAATGTACCGACAGGTTTCACTCACATTTTTTATTCCATGTTTTTATCTGCTATAGAGCCTGAGAAATTAAGATTTTAGTAGGCTTTGACAAATTTTGACAAATGTTTCTGGAAACCCTACACTCTAAAAAATGCTGGGTTGTTTTTACCCAATTTTGGGTCAAATATGGACAAACTCAAAGATTGGGTTAAAAATGTAATTTAAAAATGTAACCCAGTGGCTGGGTTGGTCCATATGTGACCCAAAATTGGGTCAAAATTGCATCAAAATCAGCGCACTCAATGGCTGGGTTGTTTTAACCATATGTTGGGTCAAATAGGGACAAACTCAAACATTGGGTTAAAAATGTAATTTAAAAATGTAACCCAATGGCTGGTTTGGTCCATGTTTGACCCAAAATTGGGTCAAAATCAGCACTCTAAAAAATGCTGGGTTGTTTTAACCCAATTTTGGTTCAAATATGGACAAACTCAAAGATTGGGTTAAAAATGTAATTTAAAAATGTAACCCAGTGGCTGGGTTGGTCCATATGTGACTCAAAATTGGGTCAAAATTGGATCAAAATCAGTACACTCAATGGCTGGGTTGTTTTAACCCAATGTTGGGTCAAATATGGACAAACTCAAACATTGGGTTAAAAATGTAATTTAAAAATGTAACCCAATGGCTGGTTTGGTCCATATTTGACCCAAAATTGGGTCAAAATCAGCACTCTAAAAAATGCAGGGTTGTTTTAACCCAATTTTGGTTCAAATATGGACAAACTCAAAGATTGGGTTAAAAATGTAATTTAAAAATGTAACCCAGTGGCTGGGTTGGTCCATATGTGACCCAAAATTGGGTCAAAATTGCATCAAAATCAGCGCACTCAATGGCTGGGTTGTTTTAACCATATGTTGGGTCAAATAGGGACAAACTCAAACATTGGGTTAAAAATGTAATTTAAAAATGTAACCCAATGGCTGGTTTGGTCCATGTTTGACCCAAAATTGGGTCAAAATCAGCACTCTAAAAAATGCTGGGTTGTTTTAACCCAATTTTGGTTCAAATATGGACAAACTCAAAGATTGGGTTAAAAATGTAATTTAAAAATGTAACCCAGTGGCTGGGTTGGTCCATATGTGACTCAAAATTGGGTCAAAATTGGATCAAAATCAGTACACTCAATGGCTGGGTTGTTTTAACCCAATGTTGGGTCAAATATGGACAAACTCAAACATTGGGTTAAAAATGTAATTTAAAAATGTAACCCAATGGCTGGTTTGGTCCATATTTGACCCAAAATTGGGTCAAAATCAGCACTCTAAAAAATGCAGGGTTGTTTTAACCCAATTTTGGTTCAAATATGGACAAACTCAAAGATTGGGTTAAAAATGTAATTTAAAAATGTAACCCAGTGGCTGGGTTGGTCCATATGTGACCCAAAATTGGGTCAAAATTGCATCAAAATCAGCGCACTCAATGGGTGGGTTGTTTTAACCCAATGTTGGGTCAACTATGGACAAACTCATACATTGGGTTAAAAATGTAATTTAAAAATGTAACCCAATGGCTAGTTTGGTCCATATTTTACCCAAAATTGGGTCAAAATCAGCACTCTACAAAATGCTGGGTTGTTTTAACCCAATTTTGGGTCAAATATGGACAAACTCAAACATTGGGTTAAAAATATAATTTAAAAATGTAACCCAAATGGCTGGGTTGGTCCATATTTGACCATGAATTGGGTTAAAACAACCCAGCATTTTTTAGGGAGGGGGTTTTCAGAAAAGTACTTTTTAGGCGTTTTAGGCCTAAATAGGTTTAAATTATAATATCTACAAGGACAATTTAAGAAATTTTATATATATATATATATATATATATATAAAATGAAGCAGATTTGTTTTTCACAAGAGCTCCTCCGACCAGATGTCCGCCAGATGCCCCTGGGAGCGCTGCGGATTTTCCGTACTTTTTCATGAACTCCTTTCTCTGTATTCCGGCCGTGTAGGACGGGATAGGACACTTCCAGGAAGGGTTTTGGCCCGGCCGGTTCTCCATTCCTCATGCGGAGACAAGCGGCGGTGTTCCTCCTGAAACCTCTTTGGATTTACGCTGCCAGTCCTGCCATCTTTCTTGCGTTAATCACCCCGGGCTGCGCTCGCCACTCACCGGAGGTGGCGATGGATGAGCCATTGGGGAAATGGAATGGAGAGTGGCCAGGCGTGACCGAGAGGAGATGAGGAGACAGTCAGGATAGGAGAGGAGAATAAAGAAGATGATAACCACCTCAGCACACACATGCGCTTTAAAATATCCCACACCCCCCAGCGTTTAGGGCACGTGGAACAAGCGTCTTAAATCACCATCAGTGACTCAAGGCTCCATCGAGGTCTTAAACTATCATTACTGTCATTTGCATGGACTTTTTAATGGCGGTCAACTGGGTTTTTAATGGCTGATGCAATATCTAGAGAGCATCATCTATCAGTGGCGAGCAGTGTTTTTTAAACTGGGTATGCTGGGTGCGCTTTATGTCAAAAGTAATCACAAAATAATCAATATGAGAAGCCTATTATAAATAAAACACAAGTCAAATAATTAGAATAAATGTAAGTAGCCTATAATAATAATAAAAAAGTTGATGACTTTAACAAACGTACTTCGATTAACGGCCTCAGATAGTTCAATCTTTAACGTTTACACGTTTTTGTTAACGATACATTTCCTTATGAAGAAAACGAACGACTATTAAAATGGTTTCAGTTATCACTTGTTTTTATTATTTTGATATTTCTATTATTGTCACAATCCTCATGCACTAGACCTCAGCACACTACGTTTCCCATAATGCTCTCTGGCTACAAAGTGTGCGCACTATACCATCCCCACACCTGTCTGCTGTGTGAATAGCCAGCACCGAACACTCATGGGGTGTCTGGTCTTGTTGATGCCTACCGGTGGCTACTGGCCTTTACAATCCTGTCTCGAACGGTCTAGTCCTCCGTCTTCTGTGATCGTAAGTGATCGTCCGTGTCATCTCTGAACGCCAGCAACAGATAAGAACAGTCATTTCCCGGCCAGTATCACCTCATCGATCTGCTTTCCAGTTCCAGTCTCTCAATAAACTCTGTTTGGATCTTACCTGTGTCTGCGATCTTCTGATCCATGACAGTTATATTGTACACAGAAAAAAAAAATGTTGGGTTGTTTTTTAACCCAACAGTTGGGTTACACTTGTTGGGTCACGACTCACTACATTCTAAAATGCTGGATTGATTTAACCCAACTGTGGGTCGAATATGGACAAACCCAAACGTTGGGTTAAAAATGTCATTAAAAAATATAACCCAAAATACCTGGGTTTGTCCATATCTGACCCAAAGTTGGGTTAAAACAACCCAGCATTTTTTTTTAGAGTGTATGTTGGATTATTTTCAAAAAATGTTGGGTCATTTCTACTATCCTTGTGTAATTTCCAGTTATAACGCGGCTGTTGGGTTACACATGTTGTAGGTACACTACAATTTTGTACACAATTATGCATATTTACATAAATTCAACACTCCCCAATATTTAATTTGTAATTTAAAAATATATTTGTTCACTCTAAAAAATGCTGCGTTGTTTCAACCTAAATTTGGGTCAAATATGGACAAATCCAGCCGTTAAATGTTTGTTTTTGTCCATATTTGACCCATAATTGGTTTATAACAACCCAACGTTTTTAGAGTGAAGCTCTATTAGTTGAAATAGTTGAAATAATTAGTTGAAAGAAATTCTACTAACAGCGGATTTAAATTAATATGTATATAGCCTCACTCTAAACAATGCTGGGTTGTGTGAACCCAAATTTGGGTCAAATATGGACAAACCCAAATGTTGGGTTAAAAATGCAATTTAAAATTTTAACCGAACTTCAACTTTCACTTTCAACTATAATTTTTTTAATTGCATTTTTAACTCAACATTTGGGTTTGTCCATATTTAAAACAACCCAGCATTTTTTAGTGTTTGTATTTATATATTAATATTTAAACTTTATTTATTTATTTTTTTTAACAAAGCACTGTTCAAGAACATATAATTTTGACTACAATTGAAATTTTTCCACAGAAATTGTTAAACTTATTTTGACAACCCTAGCCAATGTACATTTAATTTACCATAAATGGAAAGTACAAAAAAAATTACACTCTAAAATAATGCTGGGTTGTTTCAACCCAACTTTAGGTCAAACATGGACAAACCCAGCCATTGGTTTAATTTTTAAAATAACTTTTTAACCCAACATTTGGGTTTGTCCACATTTGACCCAAAATTGGGTTAAAACAACCCAGCATTTTTTTATTCTCAAAGGATTAACAAAACATTCACAACACGATTTTTGACATCTAAATGACTGAAGATTATTTTAAGTTGCTGAAATATGTTTTTGTCAAAACAAACGCCTGTGGACCCCAGAACGCGTGTTTGATTAATCGATGTACCAGCTCTCGTTTCCTCCAGGACTCTTCGTAAGAGAACGCAGATCAATTTTTGTTAAAGAAAACACTGCTGTCTTTTTAAGTATGAGAACACTTGATTTACATTTATTCCTGGATTTTTTTTATGAATAAATGCATCAGTAATCTTTATGCATTTACCCTGATGGTTTGAATTATTTACAGTTCTGACCCCAAGGCAAATCCATTCATTATGCGTCAACATTTTGTTAATCATTGATAGGCTCTGGAATGTGATCAGGGAATGACTAATCGCTAAAGAAAACTAGCCTTTAGCAAAAAGCAAGGAGAATGTTTCACATTTGTCTGATTGGATCAGGCCAACAGAATAACAAGGTTTTTCCTGTCGGACATTTCCCACTGAACTATGTTTTAGTTTGCCAGACTCTTGGTGCCTAGCGGTGCTTTGGTGCCCAGCCAAAAAAATGGCTTTTAGGCTGCGTCACTGTGAGCGTCTTCGGGGATGTGACAGGATGTTGACAAGCGCTCTGCGAACGCTCCAAAAAGAAAATCTAATTAACATTATACGCGGCCAAAGTTCCGGCTAGCGGATGACTGTGGGGCCTATTAGCGGAAATTAACGAAAACCAATAGCGACAGTTCTCCCGATTCTGGGCATTTAGTGGTCACGCAGGCTTGGTCCTTGCCACAAGCATTCTTTCACACACTGTCCACACACTGTCTTCTCACGTAGTCACAATTCTTGCCTGGAAGTGCAGATACTCATGCTCGCAAATACTAATTGAATATTTGTTTATCTATCGCTAGCGTTATGCTAGTCAGATTGTGTGACCCCGTCTGTGGTGGGAGTATTGCCGCTGGTGTACGGTACTTGCTCCGAGAGGGCTATTGTATTGCAGGGGAAGTGTTTTGGCCCGTGTGGCAGATGGTGGGTAACAAAATATCATTACATTTGTGCTCAGAGGCTGTGCTAGCGGCCAAATGATAATATAGAAGTCTGCAGCTCCAGCCGCAATGAGATTCTCTGACCCTATTACCTGCAATACGGGACGGGGGAAACATACAGAGCAGAATTATAGAAGGGGAGGGGATTTTTGTCAAGTGTGTGCGCTTGCACTTTTCCTTCATCTGCAATCATCTCGGCGCATTGAGTGTGTTTTTAACGTTCTGCTGCTTGTTGTTATTTCCTGCTGAACAGAACGTAATAAGATCCACACTGGAATCCTACAAATATAATGTGATGTGAATCCATTTTTGGATTTGGAATAAAATGCAAAATCTGCACTGATTGTAGGTCTGTAATCAAAGCACATGGCCATCATGTTTTACAAATTGTCATGCTAGTAATAATTGGTATATAATTATGAAATAATTAAATATATAATAGTCAGAGTTTTTCGGTTGCACTAATAGTATATCTTGCTAGTTTTCTTATCCTCACCTGTCCGCTGTTATGTTGATTGAAATATGATATTTCCCTCTTGTGAACTGGTATTTACCCGTGTGTTGCGTTCAGGTGCTTTTGTTGTCGTCATGTGGTGAAAAGATGGAGATCCAGACCTGTTATTTGGCTAAAACTATTTTATCTGCTATACAGCAAGAAAATGATTCATCAAAACTCGCATGGTAATAATATGCTGTATATTTTCTAGATCATGAATAGTACATATTTTTACCATTCACGGCTCTCGCGTTGCTCTCTGCCATTTTGAAAAGGTCAAAGGTTATCTCATCTCGGCAACTCGTGCATCAAAATATTCCACGAGTTACCCAGCGGAAATACCACATGAGGGGTGTTTGTGTGCATTTTCTTAACTTTGGTCATAATTTTCATCAAAGACTAATGAAAATGTTCATTTCACTGATGAAAACAAGACGATGACTAAATAAAAACGTGTTTTCAGTGACCAAAACTATGGTGAAAATCGAAAAAAAAAAAAAAACGGGTTGAAAATGTTTGGAAGGGACGATTTGGGAACAGATTCAGTTGTGCACATGTGAATTACAACGTGCTGATCTTCCCAGCGGGATATACACTTGCTGCATGTCTTATAAAACGTTAAAAAAATGACACATAAACGCAATCATTTAGGAGAATATCGGATGTGTATCAGTGCATTCAGCCTTAAAGTGACAGCAGTCTAATAACCCACTGCTGTCCGTCATTAATATTAATCAAACAACAAGACAAGATCACTCAATGTTCTTGACTGCATAACTTTAATAACTTTTATAGGGTTTAAGCTACATTTTAATATACAAATAAATATGCATGCTTGAAAGAATGTTATAAATAATGCACTTGATTCTTTATGAGAAGTGGTTTTGTTCAATTTTATGATAAAGACATGTTATATTATATAATTAATAAATAATTATATGTATATATAATACATATATTATTATATATAATACATATATTATTATATTATAATTATATATATATAATTATAATATATAATTATATAATTATATGGTTAATAAATGTTTCTCCAGGAGTATAAGTTTGGAAGTTTTAGAGAAAAGCTTAATTGATTTGGTCATCTGCTGTAGATTAATAATACTGCATGAACTCTTGGTGTTCTGCAGACATATTGCGGTCACATCCTGGAACTAACTATAAGCCTCCATCAAAAAATATGACTGATATAAAAAAATGCAGTCACTATGTGGCAAAAAGTTGTAGTGTCATCTAAAACTGGATTATAGTAGGAATAAAAAGGAAACTCACAGGCGTGGGTCAGCTTAACGTGTTGAAATAAATCTTTTGTTCATTTGTCTGAGAAGAGAAACTGGGATGGACCTGTATTGAAGAGTTGGAAAAGTCCCCTCATCTGTTGATGTTCGCAGTGGCACAAACGCTGGCCACCGTCCATCTGAGGTCATCCGAAACACAGGATCATCTGCCTACATTGGCCAGATTTCTTCTTCGTGTTGTTTTCCCATCGATCACTGCATGTAACTCTCAGTAGGGCTGTTAAAGGAGAGGTCGGCGTGCCCGATAGTGTTGTAGTGTGCTAGAGGGGTTGTGTTGTCATTTTTGGACTCTGTGTATTGATGTGACATACTCCTCTCATCATTTTTACCCCAGTTCTGCTGTCACGATATCAGAAACCCTTTTTTCTGGGTTTTAAATTCCAAGAAATATATTTTTTTCTTTTTGAAGCCTTAAATATTTCAATAGATGCAAAGCATTAGACTAAGGTCGCCCACACGCTAGAGTTCATGCTGAGGATCCATCCCCAGATGATGTGTTGCTTCGGGTTTATAACTGGTTGGTCATCATAGGACCAACAAACCAGGGGTGTGTTTCCCGTACAACGCCGTAGTTCACTGTTTCACTATCATAGTACGATGCATCGCTGGAAAAATCAACTCTAGTCACGACTGTTTTCCGAAACCCACTGTCGCAAAGTATCGTTCAACCACGTTGGTTTCGCACGTGGTGGAGTAATAACTACTTTTAATGAAACTGTTTGAGATCCAATTAACCCTCTGGGGTTGTTCGTTTCAGAGTCACACTCGGGGTGTTCGGGTCCAAATGGACCCAAAGGGCGGGATTCATGTTTTAAAAAAAAAAAAAATCATGAAAAAATCATTTATTTTTTTTTACTCGTTTTTTATAATATTTTTTCTTTTCTTTTTTTGGTGTTTTGAGAAAATTTTAACATGAACATAATAGAAAAATGTTTTTTAAGAAAAAAAAATAGAAAAAAAAAATTTTAAGCTGTATTTCATTTTAGAGTCAAGCCTAGGCCAATTTTTGAAATGAGATGGATGCCATTTGGTGGACAAACTGAGCATTTTAAAAATGCAAAACGCATGTAAAATCTGAATTTTTTGGTGTGTTTGTGTATAAAAGTGTGTTTGTGTGTGTGTCTGGATGTGTCTGTTTTGCACTCTTGATGTTTTATAGATTCACCCCTTCACTGTTGTGTGCTTTTTTTCAAGATCGTGGCTGATTTGTAGATTGTACGCACAAAAAAACTCAGTATTTTCACATTTTTGCCAATTTCCCATTCATTTTCCATGCGGGTCCATTTGGACCCGAACACCCCAAGTGTGACTATTTTTTTTACAACCACCAATTTTTTGGGGTGTTCAAATACCAAATACTAACAAAGTCACCAAATTTCGGACCATTCCGAGGAAGCTGTGATTTAAAAAAAAAAAAAGTAAATTTTTCGGGTCCATTTGGGCCGAACAACCCCAGAGGGTTAACGCTAGATTTGTTTAATATAAATTACAGACATGTCATCTGAGGACTATTTCTAATTGTTCTCAGTTGTTCTGCTTTATTACCAGACTCAATATTTGGCTCGTTCTTACATAGTAGAGCCCGTTCGCACATGCGCACTCTTCAAACACGGTACTTCAAATCTTTTGACAAACTAATAGATGTAAATTCCATTTGTATGTATTGTAAATAAAAGGCACCGGTTGTACTGAATGTCAGCTTGCTTATTTTGCTCAAGATAAGGATTTATTACCTCCAAATGTGTTGCAATATAGAAACGATGCCTCTAACCACAGGCCGAGAGCTGTCGATCAAACCACACAACTTTGCGATGCTGTTTGCGAATGTTCGTTGGAATGATGGTTTCGGGAAACACCGACTCGTTAAACTATGCAGATAACGACGGAACTTGCAACCATAGTTGGCTAACGATGCTTTCGGGAAACGCACCCCAGCCCGTCAAGCTGAGTTTCAGAACATAATACTTGGGCCAGCTTATATTTTCCAAAGTGTGGGATTTTAATTGGACTAGCGCTTCACAAGTAGGCTATGTAAAGGAAAAACGAATGGATTGCGAAGGTGAAAGCAACACGTTCTGGCATACCTTGTGAAAAGAAGTGAATCTGTCATCATTTACTCACACTCCTGTCATTCCAAAGAACCTTCGTTCTTCTTCGGACACAAATTAAGATATTTTTAATTGGGATCCACCAAATACAGATTTTTGGGGTTCGGCCGAATAAACACAGTAAACACAGGACTTGTGTCTTTCAGCTCCAACATATGTCGTTGCGACACGAAAACCCGTTGGCCGTCACATCATCTGAGCTGGCGTGCCCACGGTGTAAATGCATGTGTATTTTTAGCATCTCTGAGATATGAGTCACGCTCCACTGTACACACCTGTGAAATGCAGGTACTCACCTGAACTTCTCCAAATCCAATCCCACGTTGTATTCTGGTTTTGGATAGACGTGCTCTGTCGATCCGTTTCTCCGTCGACATGATATGCCTTTGGATGTTGACATAATCTGTCCGGCCCCTTTCTGTAAGCCTCGCTGGCATAGATGTAGTTATCAATCCAAGCAGACAAATGTCATTCCTAATCTGCTTGTTTGGGCTGGATTGAGCTCTCTGTTCAAAAACCACTGCCGCCATTTCAGCCTTATCGCCTTTATCTCTGATTTTCATTATCTCGTCGAGCGGGACGGTCAACGACAAAGCGCCCGCGGGCCAGTGAAGACGCTGAAAGCTGAGCAGATATGAGTCCTTAAGCCACATTGCCTGCTCATCTCAGATAGATCGCTGGAGGAAATGAGAGATGGAGTTAAATGGTGTGTCGCTGGGCGGATTTACCTCAGGTTGGGCATGAGACGATCTAGATCGCAATTTGAAATGAAATGCGGATTACTGGCTTAGTTTGGATGGGACTACCTTATCATCTGGTCTGCTTGAGTTTGTTTCCTGTTGGCACAAAAATAAAATGTTTGTCCATTGGCAGCTGTAAAAAGCTCTCATTAGATCTGAGGAGAGAGGCAGAAGTGCTTTGCAAGGGAAGTGGACCTCCTGTGTGCGGGTGTGGAGCTTAAGAAGCCCCATGTGATGAGGCCTTTTCTGAATAAATGGATGAGGGAGGGATTCAGAAAGGATGGGAGTGCTCAAATATGCAGGATGGAATCACACATGCTAATCGTAGGAAACAGCAGGAGCATATATTACTGGGTCCTAATATTGGGAAATACTGTGCGTTCATACCGGACGTGAATAGCGCGTCAAATTCGCGCCCACCGCTTTGAATCCATTCGTGCATGAAAAAACAAAAGTTTGAAGCGAAATTTATCCGCTCAGAATCGAAACCTGTTGGCGGCCATCTTTTTTATGTCGATCGAGCATTCATCGAGAGAGTCACCGCTCTGTATTTGCTCTGGAGAGTGGGGATCATCATCGCCGTATTTGTGTCCACCAGACCCTTCGGAGGTAGCCTGACTTCGTCATACTCATATTCAAGAGAGAATATGAGTCTGAAACTCTTTCATTGGGCTTTGATTATGAGGCGTGTCGTAACCGAACCAGGATAAAAAACAACAACTCTGCACTCAATTGGATAGTCGGTAGACCTACAACCAATCAGAGCAACGCATAAGTCACCTCCTTTTCATAGCGCAGTTTTCAAATACAGAACGTAGCCTAACTTTATTAATTTAAGGCCCTGTTTACACAAGAACGCTCGCTGGTGAAAACGTAAAAATATTTTATCGGATGTGCCTTTCGTTTACACGGCGACGGCGTTTTTTGAGCTTAAAAACGCAAAAAAGTGAAACCACACTCCTGAGTGGAAATCTTAAAAACGCTTCACCGCCGCGTTCCGTGTAAACGGTAAAAATGCAGAAGTCTGCTTGACAGTGAAGGTTGTACGCAGGCGCGCGGACTTGGTGTTGTTGTGTGGCAGTGCTCCACGTTGCCACCTAACCGCCTGAAGTGCATACTACATTAGATTTCACACTCTTTAGCGTCACCATATGCACGCGGATTTCCCACCAAAAACGCTTGTCTAAATGCAGAATAAAAAGTGATAGCGCAAAGCCACTTTTGCGTTTTCTCTTCAGAATCGTTTCCGTGTAAACATAGCCTTAGAAGTTAAATAACGAGTGTTGCTTCTTTTACTTACTTCTCCATGAGTGCCACCAAAGGAGAAACCACAACGACCACAGGCTTTTTCATTACGTCCCATCTTCTTAACGACAGTCAGAGCCAGCTGATAAGTTACACTTCTCCCGAACGAAGGACGCCAAAAATATCTTTCTATTTCTTGTCTATTAAAATGAATGCGCTGTCGATTTATTTTACAACAGACGCGACAGCGGAATCTATACATCTCAATTCTCCAGCTGCAGTCATCTTCGACAAGCGCACTTTGATGACGTGAGGATTACGTTACTGAAGACCACCTGTCAATCATCGTATAAAGCCCGCCCTGGCAATTTGATTGGCCCGTTCGTTTTTTGCCTGATCATAATTACTCCTCAATGGATCGAGTCCAGACCGAACTTCCCGACCAAAAAATGTTGTGGGCGGAGTTCGGGCTGGCATCCAGGCTACTTCAGAGGCGAACCGTTTGACGAGTTTCACCGTTTGCTCGCTCCAGGAGCTGCGCTGGATGACGGCCACTGTCTTCCGCCTGTCCCGCGCCCAGTTTGATGACCTGTTTCCCGCATCGGAGCGAGGATCACCCTCGCCCTCATCCATCTAATCTGTCATTTATTTTTGTTTTGATGATAAATAGAGCCAGCCTCCAAAAGTTATTAACCTGTCCTGTGATCTTTTTTTCTCTCTCACGTCCAGACACGAACTTATGCACATGTATGTTGTCTTTACATCATAATAATATTTAATATAATCTAGATATGGAATAAATGAAATTCAACAGGCTCCTGATTGGTTAACGCGGCGCGAATTGACGCCAAAGTTTAGATTTTTCAACTCGGACGGCAGATTTCGCGTCAAATGCATGAATGCACAAATAGCATTAAATTATTCGCTCTTAACGCGCCAGATGCTCAATTCGTGACATTCGTGCGAACTTGACGCGCAAATGAGGTGTATTCGCTTCTACCATGTCATGCTCTACGCCACAGGAATTTTTTACGCGCGTAACGCGTCTTTGCATCGACTTAACATTGAAATCCAGTAAAGTGAACGCACCATTATTGATCTTGTTTGTCATTTGTCTAAATTGTACTGGAGCTTTGCACAATAAGGGCTATTTTTTTTTTAATTGTGACTATATTTCTCAGAATTGTGACTTTATGTCTTGCAAATGTCATTATGTTTCACAATTTGGCTTTAAAATCCCAAAATGACACTATTTTTTTTGTTATTTTTTCCACGTACAATGTGACTATTTCTGGCAGTAAGGCTTTATAAAGATGTGTGATTTTCAATTTATAGCACACACTTATAAAACATGATGGTATACAACAAAATGACATCTAACCGATGAATTTATGCTTATAGAGAAGTGTAATGACCCCTTTAGGGCCAATTTTTGATTACACGGCTGTCTCTTTAAAGAATGTGTGTTGTTTTCCTTCCAAGAGAAGCTGAAAGAAGGCTCATTTTGTTGCTGTCTCGCTGCTTGGAATTGGGTGTTTATCTCACTTTCAAGATCGGTTCATCTGTTTATTTGCCTTTAAATGCGAAACTTTGAGAGACACACAATAAGACAATACGGCTCTTTTGTCGGCTAGATAGATGCTAGATTTGCGTAACACATTGTTGAGTGAAAAAGTGAATGGGAATACAATGATCGATTGAGTGGCAGCTTGAGGCCGAACAAAGAGACGTGCAGAAAGACATTCAATTGGATTAAACAGAATAGGTGGAGAACATTAGTATTAGGTCACCTCCTTTATCACCGCGAGTCACGCTTACCACTGTTTAATTAGCATTCATCAGACGCGTGCTCACACACACACACTCATGCATGTGATTCCACGAGTGTCATGAGTGTGTGTGATCTTCTCAAGAGCAGCTTCTATGATGACAGACAAGCCTTTAGATTTCCTATTGCAAATGAGCTGATCAGAGAAATATCTGCAAGACTTTGTGTCCTGTTGTTAAATTAAACCCTGATGCCATCGCGATACTTTACTGGAATTCTCATATTGAAGGGTTAGTTCACCCTATAATGTACATGACCAACAATCATGCGTTCAAAGTCACTTAAATCCCCTTTCTCCCTCGATCTAGCCCAGATCAGCTGAACTTGGTTTATTGTCTGTTTCTGGTTGGTCATTTACTGTCAGTGCTCCTCAATTATGGGATTCATCACTTCGAGATATCTCATCTGTGGCTACATTCAAAAGTCAGCTAAAAACATATCTATTTAACATGTATTTCATTTTGTGACTGTAATGTTAAATGTATTGTAAATTACAATGTAAACCCAGACAGCAAACTGACATTGAATCAACGTGGAAACGACGTCTCGCATGACATTGAAACAACGTTGATTTTGCTCATCGAATTAACGTTGAACCAACGTCAGACGCGGCATTCTTCAAAGCTAAATGAAATCGAAAATTGGTTTGCTTTCATAACGTTGAAACAACGCGTTGATTTCAAGTTGATTTTCCGTTAGTTTTGAAAGAATGACGCGTCTGACGTTGGTTCAACGTTAATTCGATGAGCAAAACAATGTCAGATCAACGTTGTTTCGATGTCATATTTCCACGTTGTTTGCTATCTGGGAAGCGACCTTGAGCTACGGAAAGGCGCTAAATAAAACTTATGATTCTTCATTCTTCACTCTTCTTCGTTATATATTTCATGTTACGTGTTAGTTAAGACTATCTTGAAAATGTTGAAATAGAAACTTCTCCAATCTGGTTTAAACTGGTGTTTTTGTTTTTTTTTATTGCAGAGTTCTGATATTTTGAGGGAAATTGAAGGTTAGCATAGCATAGCATGGCTAATTTGCTAGCATAGTTGGTTTGAACAAAAAATAACAACCTACTATGAAAGGGCTTTGACAAGAGAAATTAGGTCTTTTACTAAAACTTCTCTTTGAATGTCTTTAATGTGATATTTAGAGCAGGTTTGTTGGTTATAAAAATGACACACTGATGAGCAGAATCAAGGCAGTTTGTCATTGGCTTCAAACTAGCATCTGCATGTTGGTGGAATGAATCTCATGTGTTTCTGCTCTGAGAGCATAACTTTGGCTTTCTGACAGGGTCAACCTGACCCCCTTTACCAAACGGCTTCTTAAATCTAGTTCACTGTTCCCTTCTGTATCCCGATAGTCGTTCACTGGCTTCCATGAAGTATTGATTCCAAAATAACTTCAAAGCTACTTTAGAAGTGGATGGAGCGAGGAGAGAGAGTCAATGGAGCCGATAAGAGTGTGTGTGTGTGTGTGTGTTGAGGGGCGTTTGCTGTTAAGGACTGGCAGGAGAATAGACATTCCTGAGAAAATGCGTTTGCTAGATGCTAGCTTTTGATACTCGCTAGTCCTCCATTTTTTCTACTCGTTTAGTGGTTGCTCAATGCTTTGAGGTCTTTCTGAATGTCGCAAGACCACTTTGGCACTTTAGTCTTCTACGTTTTTAAGTCTACCTTCATAAAAGTATCAGGTTTGCTGTGTGTGTGTGTGTGTGTGTGTTTTGCATAATTTACTGACAGATCCTGACCTTTAGATCCCCCTGTTGGTTTTCAGAGCTACTATTACACGTTTGTTATTAATGACTCTAAGACAAATGTCTGCAACCAGTTTAACACAGATTAACAGAAAAAAAATTGAAAAAAATGTCTTAAAGGTATAGTCACCCCAAAAAATAAAAGGTATTTTATTTAGTCACCCTCACATTGTTTCTAAACTGTTTTGTCCATACAATGAAAGCAATTGAGGTCCTAACCCTAATTCATAAAAATATACGTATATATGTTGCTTTTTATTCCACGGAAGAAAGAAATGCATACGGGTTTGGAAAGATATAAGAGTGAGTAAATGATGATCTACTTGTCATTTTTTGGGTGAACTATCCCTTTTAAGAAAGTAAACAGGGTCAATTTTGATTTCATGTTTACTTTAAAGGCCATCATAATCGTAGAAGTGACAAATGTGTGGAACTATCCGGAGGAAGTGACCTCACGCTGACAGAAGCAAAGGCCACGGAACAGAAGGGCCGTCAGTAAACACAGATGGACCCCGACTTCACACACTCCGAACAAGGAAACGGATATTTACACACTTAAGCCAGCTGACACAATTTTAGCTACCAGTAAAATATGAAATCCTGTTGGGATTGTACAAATACTAACCTTCTTAAGTAAACAACTCAACCAGAGAAAATGAAAAAGAGGGAGACTTCTCCCATAGAGAAAATCAGAGAGGAAATCTTGTTTAACCAATTAGTCATTCCACAGTAGCTTGTCTAAATGGCCTCAAAATGCCATGGCCTGGAGTTGTGCCTCTACTGCTGGTAGGCCTCGATGGATCGAGCGAGCTGTGGGTTACGGAGACGGAGAGAAGGGGGAAAGATAGAAAAGATGAGAATGAGGGGGGGCTGTGTTACTGTGACTCATTGTGACATTAATATTGAGTGGCGTTGGGCCAAAATGAGCTGGGATGTTTTCTGTGACTCAGTGTTGCACTGGCTTTGTTTGAAAACAACCTAAATGTTAAACTATGAAATAAGGTTGAACTAACCTATAATCAACTCGCTGTTCTGTTTTAAAAACCCCTGCATGTTTTCAGCTCGTTTTAAAAATAAAAAGGTTCCACCGAGGGTTTCATTATTCCACATAATTTGAGCAATTGCGGATTTATGTGCTGTCAAAAGCCTCAAGGACGCAAGTCCTGTTGGGTTTGGGCTTGCTGTTTGAGAACGTACACTGAAAAAAACAAGATGGACAGCGTGTGTCTGCTTCCTTTCACTGAAGCCAAAATATCAGAGTAATGGCCATTGCCGATTACGTCATTCTTAAACGTTGTTCAGTTTTTATAGCATCAAAATAACTAAACTTATTGGGAAAACCAACACTTGAACATACATATGTGTGATAAGAACAACCTAAATTGCCACACCATTTTAGGGAATTTTTTTTTTCAATTTTATTTAAGTTAAAATTTTAAATAAAATTTAATAAATTTTTAATTTTTTTTTAGTTTGGCTCACCTCCCATTCGATTCAACTGAGAGGGCAGGTTTACGACCTGTACTGCAGCCAGCCAGCAGAGGGCGATTGAAATGTTATGACTTCGCTTTTCAGGACTCGTGCGACACACTTGTGAAAATAATACGTAGAGTATGTCGAGGGCTTGGAGCCAGAGGGGCGTAAGTGGCATTTTGGGTGAATATGAGTTCTTTATATCAAAATAAAGGTCTCGATGAGCTCTATCCAATGGTGCCAAAATACCTATCTGAGATCAAACTGTATAGAATAAAGCAACAAAAAGGCGTATCTGACGTATTTGACTTATTTTTTAAATTTGAAAATGTTTGAGAAAATGTTCACTGTGTTAATATGTCATACATTTTTTACTTAAATAATCATTCATGTAAGTATGCCTGCGATTGCCACCAGGGGGCGATCGAAATGTTTTGACTTCGCTTTTCAGGACTCGTGCGACACACTTGTGTGAAAATAATGCATAGAGTATTTATTTATTTATTTTATTTAGTTAGTTATTTAACAGGGACAATGTACATTAATTAACATTACTGTAAATGCACCAGAATTAGCCAAAAGGCTATTTTTCATCTGTTGTCCCTGGACAGATCTTAAAATTGTCTACCTAAAATGAACAACAATAAAAGATTACAACGAACAATACAAATATAAAAAGCCATAAAACAGATATATTTCTTCAATCCTAATAAATACAGTGTACACACTTGCTGTAATAGACATTGTTAAAATTGTTAAAATTGTCATTGTTAAAATTGTAGTATGTATCCACATACTATACAACTACTGAATTTTTTCAAAACATATAAGCAATCATAAGGCAGCCACATTCTAACTGCTGAAAACCCCTCAAAACACCTTAACAACCTTATACAAACATGATGACATCACATCTGAACACCTTAGCAACCAAGCAGAACACACTAGCAACCACATACAAAAGTCCTAAAAACACTTACAGTACTATTAATAAACCCCCTCAGAACACCTTCATTGCACCCTACCTAAACTCCCTAGCAACCACATACAAACACGATGAAAATCCCCTTTGCAACTACATAGCAACCACCAAGAACATCCTAGTAACAATATGCAAGCGTGCTTAAACCCCTCAAACCTTACCTCAGCAATCACTCAGAACAACCTAGCAACCACACGAAACCCCCTCAAACAGCTTAGCAACTGCATAGCAACACCCTGGCAACCAACTATATTTTAATATTTAATATGGGATATAATATTTTTATATCCCATTAAATATATATTTTAATTAAATAAATGCCTACATGAATATAATGTTTCCACTGAGATGTATTTGTGTTGTGCTTGGGTTCCCTTTTCCCGTGGAGTTGTGCTCCTTTTCCATTGTTGCCACGGGTTGTTGAAGCGAGACACGCCCGTCGGACTGAGATTGGGCTAGTTTTGATTAGCAATTGGCTGGGTTTCGTTGTGCTGATTTGGCAACATTTGCATCACAAATCCGGCAGTTGCGGTTTGTGTAACACAATCCAAACGGCACGATGCGTCTGTCCCTGCGGCTTTCAAAACAAACCAATAAGACGTTATGGAAATGTTTAGCAGAGCTATTTCAATTTGAATGAAACTCCCATCCCATATTTGTCATTTCAAATGTTATTCCTCAGTTTAAAAAACAATAAAAATAGTGACTGGACTCAAGTTTTAATGCTAATGTGCATGGGGTTTCTCAGCGGGCGCGTTGGCTGATGTATCTACTGCCATGAGCTCTTTGATTGGATTGCTCTTAAGGGAGTCTGTTAGAATAATGTGAGACCGAGGAGTTAGTGTTGTAGGTGAAGGAAACGGCAGTCGGATCTGGTGTGAGAGCAGGTTAGCGGGTCAACAGTGATTGAGGTCGAGGAGTCAGCCGCCTTTGGCCTTCACATCTGTGGAATCTGGAGAAAGTTGCTAATGCTGGCTTAGTCCAGTCGACGTGAGGAGAATTTGCACACCCGTCAACGGTCTGCCTTCCTGTGTCTGTGTGTTACAGGCTATGACTGATACATCCGAAACACATCATGGTTTAAATTGTAATGGTAACTGCTCATAAAACAGACTATTAACAGGTAATTATACACTCTTAGAAGAAATGGTTCTATTTAGAACCAGAAATGGTTCCATCCCCTGCTTCATATATGGAACTCCCAAATGGTTCTATATAGAACTCTTTTTTTTTTTTTTGGTAAAAGGTTCTTTTGGCAAAGTATGGAACCCCAGGGTTCTATATAGAACCCAGAGGAACCCTTTTTAAGAGTGTATAGAACCTTTTAGGGGTTCCAAATACCTTTTAAGGTTCTATATAGAACCTTTTCTTCTAAGAGTGTAGAACCAAAACGAGTACTGAGTAAAATGCACTGTCACAGTAATCATTGCTATCATTGTTTTCGGCTGTGCACAAGAATCAACATTTTGCCCAAAATGTAACAATTGCATTTCAGAGCGTAAACGCGGTTACACTGTAAAAATGAATACGCTTTTTCTAATCAATAAAATTATGGCAACAGATTACACAAGCAATATTATTAATTAAATTGAACAAATTAGAATTTAGTAATAATTAATCAAATTATTCCTTAAAAGTTAACCATTTAAAATGAGTAAAGTTTACACCAAAAAATTAAACAAAAATATCTGAATAACAGACAGACGTCAAAGATTAATTAAGAACTGTTTATTTTATATTGCCAACATTGAAGACACCTGATGTTAACAAGCAGAATCACTGAAGGAGAAACCTAAAGCAAACACCGATCACCATAATGGCGACTTAAATGTGTTTTTTTGTAAGTTTTACTCATTTTAAATGGTTTACTTTTAAGGAATTCATTTAAATAATTATTACTCAATTCCAATTTGTTTATAATCGCTTGTAATCTGTTGCCCCATTTATTTTTTTATTTATTTTTTTTTTATTAGGTAAAGAGCATTAATTTTTACGGCGTTTACATGTGTGAGGGAAAAGCTCAAGGTAAAATACATCTGCATAGCATCTAATGTGGATCCGGTGTGCGTGTGCTGATGATTTAGTTTATATTGATTTTTAATGAACAATCAAGGCACAATTTCTTGTGTTGTCTTTCAGTTTTATTGGTATGTTTCTGCATTTGGGTATGATTTTTTTTTTTTTTAAATAAGAAATTAATAGCCTACTTGTATTTAGTAAGAATGCATTAAATCAGTTAAATGTGACAGTAAGACTTGCATTAATACATAAACAAAAATCAAATAAATGCTATATTTGTCTGAATCCTGACAAAAATGTATAATGTTTTACATACACACACACAGGTATAAATTGAAGTTTAGAATATATTAGAATAGAAAACAATTGATTGAAATTGTAATTATGATATTTAAATAAATGTATAAAATAGATAAAAATCTTAAAATAAATGACTCTTTCTGCAGGTTACATCGGGACGCCAGTAGGTGGCGACAAGTGTTCGTTTTGATTTGTTCAAAAAACTTAATTCATTCAAGACTGAAATAATATTAGTGTTCATTAGTGGAAATATTTTGCCGACGGATCAACAACAACGAACTGACTAGTAAGTCATTCAGTGAACTGCGGTAGGCCGCTAACTCAACGCGGCTGTAACGTTAATTCTGCATGGGAAGGGAACAACTCAAGCTGAAATATTTAATAAGTTAGATGTGTAATAAGCACAGTTAGCTGGCATTAAATCACAAAATAAAACCTGAACAACTTGTCTGGGTTGTGCTAATGACTATAACATTAGTTAGGCTAGCTGACTGTAACTGTGTGCTGTGACATTCTGGAGGAAGAAAGCTGGACGCCATAATATACATCATGTTTATAAATGTCTCCAATTCAGCTCGCTTTTGTTTATTGGTCAGACTGAAATATGATTCATAAGGTGCTTTTTTCGAGGCTAATGTAATGGCTGACAGGCCGGCGGGTGAACTTTCTCCCCGGAGCACTTTTAATTTGTGCTACTTGATGCGGATCCCTGAAGGACACCGATCCCAGGTTAATCTCTGAGGGATTCGGAGCCTAGCGGGGGACCGAGTGTGTGTGTGTGTGTGTGCTGGTACAGTATTTGTCAGTGGACTGCGCAGGGATTTGGGAGTTGGTGTGTTAGATGAGTGTCCCTGAGGGGATTTGAGCTTTTGGTCATCCAGCGCTGTTTAACCTGTGCCGAGGAACTGAACGGAAACTGATCTGGGAATGTGTGGAAATGTCAACTCAGACTTTTCTTATGTTTCATCAGGTGAAATTAATATCAATACGCCACCAACTGAGTGTGTTTATGAATCCCATTGATTTTCCTCAGGTTTGCAGTATGTGAGCTTCATTTTCACTGTGAATTATTGCTTCTTTTCACTGAAGTTTTCCTCATTTTTTTCTTTCCTTTCCTGAATTTTTGACTCTTTTCTCTGTGTCCTGATCCTCTCCGATGAGATAATGTGACATTTGAGCCGAGGTTTGGCTGTGAAATTTGACTGGCTGGTCTGATTCTTTCTTTTCTTGCCATGAGTGAGGGGTGTGTGTGTGTGTGTGTGTGTGTGTGTGTGTGTGTGAATGTTAGTTACACTTCACATGAATTTATTGCACTGCTCTGAAGACAAGCGGGCTGTTCCTTTGCTCGGAGAAGGTTATTTGACGCGGCTCTGCTCAGGTTATCAGTTCAGAGCAAAGGCTTGTGTTTAGCATATCGACATCAGCGGGACAACGATTTACTCTCGTCGCCTTTTAGCATCAGTGACCACATATTGAACACGCTTACCTATTAAACAAATACTGATAAAATCCAAAATCATTGCTCGTAATTTATTTTATGTTTGGGCAATGTAATGAAAAAATAAAATACAAAAATAAATTATATATATATATATATATATATATATATATATATTAAAATATATATGTATAAATTATAATATATATATATATATATATATATATTAAAATATATATGTATAAATTATAATATATATATATATATATATATATATATATAAATTATATAAATTGTATAAATATATATTAGGGCTGTGCAAAAATTAATCGCATCCAAAATAAAAGTCTGTGTTTAAATAATATATTTGTGTGTGCTGTATATAATTATTTTGTATATATAAATACGTATGCATGCATGTATATATTTAAGAATTATTTGTGCTTAAATTCTGTATATGTATATAAATACATAATCTATATTATATAAATATAAATATTTTATATACGAATAACACATTTTCTTAAATATTAATATACATACATGTGTGTGTATTTATATTTATAAAAAATATTATATACAGCACACACAAATATATTATGTAAACAGACTTTTATTTTGGATGCGATTCATCGCAATTAATTTTTGCACAGCCCTAATATATATATATATATATATATATATATATATATATATAATTTATAAATAAAAAATATATAAAAATAATTTAAAAAATATATGGAGTGCTGTACAATCTGTATAATATATTTACTCTCAAATGACTTAAAATAGGTTTTCATTCTAGTCAAAAGTGAATACTGATTTGATTTTTTTTTTAAATTTATTATTGCAAAAATGTCTTAATCCCTGTATAAATATCATAATGCATTGCAATAAAAATCAGTTATTAACTACATACATTTATAGTGGTACTTTTGTCAACATTTCTGATGATAATGCATTAATCAAACTTTCCCTATTATAGTCTATTGTAATTTTAATAAAGCTTAATTTAGAAACTATATTTTGAGAACATTTTAAGTTGTTATTTCTATGTTTATTAACACCAACATTGTTGAAGAATTGTAAATATTCTGACCTAATTATTATGGCAAGAAGGACAACAGAAACGGTGTTTGCTAGTATAAGAGAGAGCTCATGTCAGCAAAAAAAAAGAAAAGTCTCAGCGCTCTAGACCGACGCGTCACAAGTTGTTCCCCTGTGATGAGAGGATATTTCATTTTAACCCATCAAATCTCATATCAGCCGGAGCCAGAGTCGACGGTCAGACACTGGAGGTGATGCGACTGTCACTCCACCAAAGCTGAACTTCCCGAAGCCAGCTGCATTTAATTCTGGGTTTACATCCGACATGCCCAGGTGTCCTCGTAGATTTATGACGTGAGTCCAGTGTGTGTGTGTGTGTGTGTGTTCATTGTAGGCGTATGTCTGTCCCTGAGAGATCCCACACATTACCTGTGTGCTCACGAGCTGATTGGCTGAGGGAAAATGAGATCCCTTTCCCAGAAGCACCTCATTTCAAGGGGAAGTGAGCAAAGATTGTATCACTTAGCAAATAGGCACCACTACTGTATAGATTTTTTCGTCCTTGCCTTGCTTCTCTCCATCCAGCCTTCCTCTCCTCCCTGAACTCACGGAGCCGGGGAACGAGGGCAGTGTGTGTGAGCTGTTCCTCGGGGAAGGTTAACTGACTGACCACGCTGTTTAGCCAGACGTGGCGATCGTGGAAGATTAGAAGAGAGAACACAAATTCATATAAATAATATATACCTGTTGTGTCGGATCATTCAGTCCATATGTTGAAAGCCAATCAGATCATCTAGACTTGGTCTCAGCCTCAGGTGACCTGCTCTCGCAGTGTTTACAGACAATCAAAACAGGATGATTATTTGACTTTATGCAATTTCTGGAGTGCACAGGTTCTGAATGAATCTGAGGAACGGCTAATTTATGCGTTTACATCTTTGAAGTATATTAGTGGGTTTGAGTTTTTTTTTTACTTTCAGTGCAAATTCGCCAATTTTTAACCAATTAGAATGTATGTAAATTAACTCGGGATGCTCCGATTAGGGTTTTTGCAGCCGACACCGATGACACTCTCATTCAAGCTTTATATGAGTAATATGTAAGGCTTCTGTTGGCTCTCTTTTATCTTTACACCCTGAAGGCATTTTTAAATGATTTCACATGATTTCAAGTGGCGTGCTTAAAGGAGTAGTTCCACTTTTAAAAAAACTTTTGCTGATAATTTCCTCACCCCCGTGTCATCCAAGATGTCCATGTCTTTCTGTCTTCAGTGGAAAAGAAATTAAGGTTTTTGATGAAAACATTCCAGGATTTTTCTCCATATAATGGACTTCAATGGGGACCAAACGGTTCAAGGTCCAAATGAGAGTTTCAGTGCAAACTGTTCAAAGGGCTTTAAACGACACCAGACGATGAATAAGGGTTTTATCAAGCGAAACGATCGCTCATTTAATAAATAAATAACAAAGTTTAAGTTTTAGAAGCTCAAATGCTCGCCTTGCTCTGTTCTGTGACGCGCGTTAGTGACTCGTTCAATTTCGTTCATCAAAATGAACAAATCTTTTATCGAATCATGACTCGATGGTTTCATTCCTTCCTTCCTTTTTTCCTTCCTTTCTTCCTTCCTTCTGTCCTTCCTTTTTTCCTTCCTTCCTTTCTTCCTTCCTTCTTTACTTCCTTCCTTTCTACCATCCTCTTCATTTCTTCCTTCTTTACTTCCTTCCTACCATCCTTCCTTTTCTTCCTTGATTCTTTCCTTCCTTCCTTTTTTCCTTCCTTCCTTTCTACCATCCTTCCTTTCTTCCTTCTTTCCTTCCTTCCGTCCTTCCTTCCTTCCTTCTGTCCTTCCTTCCCTTCCTTTTTCCTTCCTTCTTTCCTTTCTTCCTTCTTTACTTCCTTCCTTGATTCCTTCCTTCCTTCCTTTTTTCCTTCCTTTCTTCCTTCCTTCTTTACTTCCTTCCTTCTGTCCTTCCTTCCCTTCCTTTTTTCTTCCTTCCTTTCTAACATCCTTTCTTCCTTCCTTTATTCCTTCTTTACTTCCTCCCTTCCTTCTGTTCTTCCTCCCCTTCCTATTTTCCTTCCTTCCTTTCTTCCTTCTTTACTTCCTTCCTACCATCCTTCATTCCTTCCTTCCTTCCTTGATTCTTTCCTTCCTTCCTTTCTTCCTTCTTTACTTCCTTCCTTCCTTCTGTCCTTCCTTCCCTTCCTTTTTTCCTTCCTTCCTTTCTACCATCCTTCATTCCTTAGTTTCTTCCTTATTTACTTCCTTCCTTCCTTGATTATTTCCTTCCTTCTTTCTGTCCTTCCTTCCTTTTTTCCTTCCTTCCTTTTTTCCTTCCTTCCTTTCTACCATCCTTCCTTCCTTTCTTCCTTCTTTACTTCCTTCCTTCCTTCCTTTTCCTCAGGACTGTGATGTGTTTCCAGGGCTTGATTATAGAGCACCTTCATGCATCTCTCAGTTGCGTCAGACCGATGGTTGAAGAGACGGTGTTGTTCTGTTGTTCTGGCCATACTGACGTCATCACTCAAGGAACGCCAGTCCAAATCTCCTGATTTTTAATAAAGATTACAAAGACAAACAGCATTTTGTTCAGTGGATTAACTCGTGCGGATTAATTGTTCACCACAAGACTAATGTGTGCTAACAAAGTAAATACGGTCAATTTTGAGTTCATGTTTTACTTTATTTTCTAGGTATCCCGGTGCAGCTAGTTGATAAACTGTCAAGATTGTGTCAATTATGTAAAATCAGCACTGATATTAGACAACGGTGGTTCAATAAATTTAGATTGTTTAGCACATATTTTGCTAAAAACTATTTTTCTGGTTCACCCCTCTAATTAGCATACTCAATATATTTGATGTGGAATCTACAGTTCATGACAGTGGGTTGTGTACAGTGTTTTATGGTCCTGCATGAAGCCGCTTATGCGACACGCTGCCTTGTTAAACCTCCTCTTCCTCCTTCACTCTCTCTGTTCTCTCTCCGCCTTAACCCTGACCATGACTCCAGCGCTTTATTGCTCTAATGTTGTCCTCTGTTCCGCTCCGTGTCTCTCCCCGCCTTCTGTCATCGCCTGCTCTCTTTCTCTCACACACACACACACACACACACATTCTTCAACAAGAGGCTTTCTGTCACTCTAAAACATCGTAAGATTGGTAAACAGTAAGAACGTACTGTCATGCACAGCACAGTACAAGTATAATTCATGAAACATTTGATCATTTACAGATATTTGTGGTTCATATGTTTCCAAAATGAAGCTTGGTTAATACAATAATTTGCTGACTGATGTGGTTTGGATTCATGAACTGATGATTTAATGGATTGGTCAGAAAATGGTTAACAGAACAACCTCATAAGTTATTAGTTTGAATAATTTGCCATAACTTGTCTTAACATGGATGTTTCTAAAATGGCGTGTAGTTAAAAGTGCAGATTTACAAGATTTGTTACATTAAACCCTCCCCACTTATTTCGTCACGCTACATCACTTCGCCGCACTGATACTATTGAAAGAACCAACATGTTACGCGGCTTTCACTATAATAATACAGTATAATATTAGATTTATGTATTATTTTGTCTTGTTTGCATTTGCATTTTTATTTTTTCTTTCATCTAGACAAAGGTTAGCTTCTGTGAGGAAGATTTCGCATTCTACTTCCCACATTTCTTTTTGTGTTTTTCGGTGGTTTTCAAGACTAGGCCTACTATTATTCTAAAATGTGAAAAATCAAACCCAAGCTTTTAAATGATAGCGTGCTTTAAAATCAGTTTGTAAAGCAGTGTTGTGAGGTTCAGGTCGTGTCCGAGGTGCAGGTGTGCTGCTCCTCTTGATCATGCGTGTTATCCGGGCTGTAGTAATAATGACCTGCAGGTGCACGCTTCCATATGGTGTGTTTCTCACACACACACACACACACACACACACACACACACTCTCACACTCCTGTGGACTTCCAGCGACGCCTGGCTTGGGTTGCGACTCCTGTGTTGGAGCGGACATGGCGAGTGCCCTGTGGCACCTTTCACAAATGAAGCCCACTCCCCTTGGCAAGAAAAAGTGTTTGAGAAAGTTCTCGGATGCCATCTGGCGTACCTCTCTCTCGCCTCTGTGCCCTCTCGCCCTCCTCTGTGCTCTCGAGGCTTCTTCCCGCTGTGCCAGTTTCCCAACACATGTCAAAGAGGAGCTGCCACCCTCCGGTCTCACCGCAGGACAGATCTCTCGTTCCCTTCCCTTCCGTCCGTATCACATGCCGTCACATCTTTACAAAGTGTTTGTTTTGTCACGGGTCACTGGAGGTCACCTTGAAGTCCACCCGCTATTACTGTAAAATAAGGGGTTGAATTACCTCGTGTTGTAGTCGGGCGGGCGGTGCAATCAAAATCGTATCATGTTACGATATATTTTATATCATGGTAACGTTATATGGGTAATCCAGTGCAGGTTCAATAAGACATGATGCAACACTCTTAGAAGAAAAGGTTCCATATAGAACCTTAAAAGGTTCCATCAGCGCTACATATTTGGAACCCCGGTTCTATACACTCTATATAGAACCCTGGGGTTCCATACTTGGCCAATAGAATCTTTTACCCCAAAAAAGGGTTCTATAGAGAATCATTTTGGAGTTCCATATATGAAGCGGGGGATGGAACCATTTCTGGTTCTAAATAGAACCATTTCTTCTAAGAGTGAACAATGCAACCAAAAGATACGAATATTCATAAAATGAACAATAAAACTATAACGTTATACACATCATACGCCCAAATCTGCCCAAAAGCGCGGACTGAACGAGCGGTGGGAAGACGGAGAGATATTACCGTCCTCTCCTAATCAGTCCTTCCTTGTTCTGCTCCATTACTCCGCCAAAACAGCTGCTGCTTTCCTCTTTTTATTCTCTTTTTCTGCCTGTTCCCCTCTTTTCATTCAATCTGCATAATCTCCGGTTGTTTGCTCAATTAATTTAATTGATTTTTGGAGCCGCTATGTAACCGTAATCAATACCCACAAGCCTCTCTGCCATTATGCAAATCAAGTTGCATCAGGCTTCCTTCATTAGCGCGCTCTGATTGGCTGTCGGTGAGATGTTCTAGAGGTGGTCTGTCATTAAGTGAAATTGTCTTCATTTAAGAGCACTTGCCACATGGCGGGAGTTTGCCCTCTCGTAATGCGATGGAAAAAAAACGGATGCGCACTTGACCTAATGAAAAAAAGAAAAAGGAATGATAAATCAGAGCATCGGAAAACTTTTTTTTTTGGTAATGATTTGCTGTTCCGTCACCTGAACATAACATGTTTCTGCAAATGTGTGTGTGTTAGATTAGGTTTGTTTCCTCAGGCGCCGCTAAAATCTAAAAATAAGCTGCATCCTTTCCCTGCGTCTGAGATTTGATGTGTCAGAGAATGCGGCGTTTCGAACCGATGGAACTAAAGTGCAGCTAAAAATACACTGGCTTATTTTCCAAGCGCACAAACACACACTGGTTTATCGTGGCCACCTTTTCAGGCTGTGTATGTCGTTTGCGTCCGTGCTGACCTGCTCTCGCAAGGACGCCGATGTGTCAAGTGTCCTCAGAAAAATGGAAGAAAGCAAAGCTAGACGTCACGTATCCGATGACTATCCGTCTCTTTCTCGGCCGCTGTCGTGTGTTTTCTGCTTCCCTGTAATACATGAAGGTTTATGCCGGGGGCAAGGTGTCGAGAACTGATTGCTTGTCGTTGTTTGTGTGCTTTTGTTTTTCCGAGTCTTTCCAGCAGACGCCAGCTGTCAGAAAACTGTTCTGGGATCAGCTCAGTCTCTCCGCTTCCAGTTTAGTCCACTATTACAGCCTTCCCGTTTAGCCCATCTCAGTCGCAAACGTTAAATACAGCGCTGTGGGATTGATGGGAGTGTGTGCCTTTTGTTCACGTGAATTCGTGTCTCTCAGAACACACCGTTTGCACAATGCCAGAATTTGTCAGTAGGTGCCTCTTTATTTTTGCTGATTTGCATATAAATGTGAATAATAGATTACATAGAGCACTTCTGCTGTAATGTTTATTCAATTAAATTAATTTCGTTGAAACACCTCATGGGATAATTGAAATCTCTAGACTTCTTGTTATTGAAATTGCTCAGTCTTGATTGAGAAGTGTGTGTGTGTGTGTGTTTATGTGGGGTACACTGCCTCCACGTTGCCTACATAGGCAGCAAACTAATTGAAATGGACCCTCATGAGTGACTGATCTGGAGCGCTCTACACTGTAAAAACATATTTTCATGATTTGTAATCACAATATTATTTCTTTTGTCAAATCAACTTAAATAATTGATGTGGTTCAGATAACATAATATTTTTAAGTTTCTGATGATTAAATCAATCTCCTTCATTGTATTAACTCAATTTTTCCATTTCAATGAACTTACATTTTCAAAAACACGTTATGTCAATGACGCTTGCACACTGCCTCCGAAACTTTCGCCCGTCATAAAAAAAAAATCGAATCGGGTTCGATTTTTTTTCTGCGTTTTCCGCATCCGTAGCAAGCAGTTTGAATAGTGTTTTGACAATTCAGAGCCACCGAATCACAAATACGAAAAAACGCATATGAAAATTTCTGACCTTTTTGAACATTTGAACACCCTTTGCGTCAAAGTGTGCCTATGACGCATTAAATGGATACTTCACCCAAAAGAAAGTTACTTACCCTTATGTCGTTCCAAACCCGTAAAACTTTCGTTCATCTTCGCAACACAGAGATATTTTTAATAAAATCTGAGAGATTTCTGTCCCTCCATTGACGTTGATGTAGGGCTGTCAAACGATTAATCGCGATTAATCGCATCCAAAAGATAAAAGTTTGCGTTTACATAATATATGTGGGTGCAGTCTGTATAATTAAATATTTAATTAAATATACACAAGCATGTGTGTGTGTGTATATATATAATTATACACAGTGCTCCCACATATATTATGTAAACACAAACTTTTATTTTGGATGCGATTAATCGCGATTAATCGTTTGACAGCCCTACGTTGACACCTCAAAAAGTTCATTAACTGATCGTAATACTAACCGATATGAATTTAGTCGTTTAGTTTTTTTTTGTTTTAGTTTTTTTTAGACACAATTGCTTTATATGATGAACAGATTGAGTTTAGGCTTTTATGCACATAAAAAATGCTCGTTGAACATAAACAGAAGTAGCTCAGACGTCCTGCGTAACACTGCTTGTCATGTGTGTGTTGATGAATGTTAATTTGAACTTTCTGTTAATGGAAGCTTCCTGTAGATTTGCATTGTAAAATATTTGTTGAAATAGCTGTTCAGAAAGTGCTCCCTAATCTACCCCACGACACTGAAACGCAACATGCAAATTATTCGTTTAACCTGGATTGAGACGGGCCTGTCATTGCTGTGCCACTGTTTTCAGCAGATATAACCAGGTGCAAACATATCTTTATTTACTGGATTCGATTAACCTACCTCAGAAAAGACGAGTGTGTGTTTGATGGATAGAGCTTATTTTCTGCAGGGTCAAAAGTCAGGCTTTGCCAAAGCCGAGTGGTAAATTGTTTGTTTGTTGTTGTTGTTGTTATTGCTGTTGTCCCGGTGGCAGTGCAGATTAAGGTAGAAATTGAAGAAAAAGCCAAATTCTCAAAACCGTGGATTGGAATGACGTAAATTAGATTACGACAGGTTTCTGTCAGGGAAGACAATATTTCTGTTTTGTATTCAAATCATGACACTACTCTCTCTATCAAGACTGACATTGGTTTCAGAGGTAAAAATAACTCATGAATAAAAGTAATATATATTTAATGCACGTTCCTTGTCTTTAACTGAAGGATAATAATAATAATAATAATAATAATACATTTTATTTATTTGGCGCCTTTCTGGACACTCAAGGATTCATTGGTGGAAATGATTACATCATGTTAACAACCAAAAAGCCATTTAGTCACTGTTTTGTTTTGGCATTTGCTTCATTCTGGACTCTAAAAAAATGCTGGGTTGTTTTAACCCAATTTTGGGTCAAATATGGACAAACCCAGCCGTTGGGTTACATTTTTAAATTGCATTTTAACTCAATGGCTGGGTTTGTCCATATTTTACCCAAAATTGGGTTAAAACAACTCAGCTTTTTTAGAGTGTGGTGGTAAATAACGGCAGTTACGGTAATTTCTGAAGGATTGAAGAATCAAGTTGGCATTTTGATTGTTGAATATCATGTTTCATATAAAGGAGATAAAATGCTTTACAAATCCACATTGACTTTAAGCACTTTGGCTGCAAAATTGCCTTTTATTGCTCTAATTATGGGAAGGTAATTACTTAAAGGTACTCAACTTTAAGTGGAAACATAGTCTCGTGAAGTCTGAGAATAGTCATCTGCCTGACTGTTATGGTCCACACACTCGATTTAAGTTTGTAAAACTCACCTAAAAATGGCATTATGCCCTAAAAATGTATGAGCAATTTTCATGGACATCCAGATAAAAGCCCATTCAGCAACTTTTGCTCCCCTGCGCTTTACATAAATGACCCTTCAACACTGTTCATCAGAAATAGCCGTGTGTTTGGTTAAAAATGAAAAGAAACCCGTCTAAGGAAAGGTAGACGGGTGTCTATTAAACCTTGATGGTACAATAAACTGATTCAAAATGATCTCTGCTCAAGGTAGTGTTTCTGTGTTTCATTTAATAACAGCTATTGAGAAAAAAACAGGACAAAATAATGGCTTCATGCCCAGCGGGTAAATCAGAAGCAAATCAGAGGAGTTTTTATTCGTTTTAAAGGCTAAGAGTTATATTAGCAGCATGTAGAAATGGTGTCAAAGTCAGAAGCTCACATAGAGTATACTACAGAAGTTGATAAATTACCATGTTATTCAATATTTTTCTAAAAAGAACATGGTTTACCAAGGCACCTTGTCTAAAAACATGCTTTGTGTACTTTGCTATTAAAACAAAAGAGCACAATAAGTGTTTGGATACTCCTCTGAAAGACTGTGTGTGGGTCGAATCAGTAAATGCACCGTGGCTGTTGAACAGCTATTGCAAACTTCTTCATGCTTAGGCCATTACACACTCAGCTTTATACGTTATAATTCAGACCATTACACACTCAGCTAACAGGAAAACGCGGGGAGTGCGTTACCATCACATATATCATGCAGAAAAATGCTGAAACTACAAAGTCATTTTTGGTGTGTTGTTGTTGCAGTGTTTAAGAGATTAAGAAAAATACTTTTAAGAATAAATGTTTTAAAAAATTACGTTTTTCACAACCATTTTACATATAACACAATTTACGCAAATGTATTTTGCTTGTGTTTATGCAACACTTAAATGAAAATAGTTTTACAATTTACACAGAATTTTGTTCTAGTTTTGTTCTAGTTTTACAAACCATTTACACAAATTCATGTTGCCAGTGCATTGATGGGCCAATTTGGTAAATCAACTATGGACCCAAACTTTGGGTCAAATATGGACAAACCCAACGATTTAACCATAACGTTGGGTTAAAAATGTCATTAAAAAATTTAACCCAGTGGCTGGGTTTGTCCATATTTGACCCAAAGTTGGGTTTAAACAACCCAGCATTTTTTAGACTGTTGCCAGTGCATTGATCTGCCAATTTTGGGTCAAATATGGACGAATGCAAACATTGGGTAAAAAAAAAAAATGCAATTTAAAAATGTAACCCAATGACTAGGTTTGTCCATATTTGACTCAAAACTAAAACCATACACTCTAAAAAATGCTGGTTTGTTTTAACCCAATTTTGGGTCAAATATGGACGAATGCAAACATTGGGTAAAAAAAAAAATGCAATTTAAAAATGTAACCCAATGACTGGGTTTGTCCATATTTGACTCAAAATTGGGTTAAAACGACCCAGCATTCTTTAGAGTGTGTATACACAGACTTCTGATCTGCTTGTGTTTCATGTATGAGGTTTATACAATTATGAAGCTTTAACTAAAACCATACACTCTAAAAAATGCTGGATTGTTGTAACCCAATTTTGGGTCAAACATGGACAAACCCAGCCATTGGGATACATTTTTAAATTACATTTTTAACCCAACGGCTGGGTTTGTCCATATTTTACCCAAAATTGGGTTAAAACAACCCATCATTTTTTAGAGTGTATGTTCCACGGGTGATGTGTGTTAACTGGGTGAACGTGCTCAAACAATAGTTTTTAGAACAACGCTTTAAGAATTAAGACTAGAAAGATGCCTTTTAATAAAAATTGCTGGGTTGTTTTAACCCAACTTTGGGTCAAATATGGACAACCCCAGCCATTGGGTTACATTTTTTTAATGGCATGTTTAACCCAACGTTTGACCCAACACTCTTAGAAGAAATGGTTCTATTTAGAACCAGAAATGGTTCCATCCCCCGCTTCATATATGGAACTCCAAAGTGGTTCTATATAGAACCTTTTTTTTTGGGGGGGGGGGGGGGGGGGTAAAGGTTCTATTGGCAAAGTATGGAACCCCAGGGTTCAATATAGAACCCAGAGGAACCCTTTTTTTAAGAGTGTATAGAACCTTTTAGGGGTTCCAAATACGTAGCGCTGATAGAACCTTTTAAGGTTCTATATAGAACCTTTTCTTCTAAGAGTGAAGAGCCAGCATTTTTTAGAGCGCAGCTTATGTGAGCATAGGACAAGAGTTTGACCTTTGTTGTGAAGAGCTGAAAATAATATTTTGAGACTTGTCTAACATTGCTAGGTAACTGGATAAAGATGGACTGCGTATGTGTGAGAGAGGGAAAGAGCTGGGAGTCCCACGCTGAGAGACTTGCGTTGACGCTCCAGCCTGTTTGCTGTAATAAGTCCCTGTGCTGTTTGTGATCTGCTCTACTTGTTAGCCGTTGTCAGTGGTGGTGCTCAACAGGACCGCCTGCAGCTGTGCTTTCTGAACGCGGCTCGCCGTGTGTGTCTTCAAAACCGCGCTCAGGTGGGTCGGGAGCCCCGGGCTTCTCTGGAGATCACACTGGCGTGTGGATGTAAGGGATGGAGAATTCAGATTGGAGGAGATCGAGAACTAGAGGATTGTGGGATGAGAAGGGATCATAGGTGGTTGAAACTGTCAGGTTGGTGGTCCAGATGAACACAAGGTTAATAGACAGAGGACTGGATGCCAGGAAAAGACCAAATAATAAAGTCTACTGGACTGCCGAAAGGATGATCACTGTTTGTACTAGAGCCCGACCGATAAAGGATTTTGAAGGCCGATACCGATACAAATATTTTTGGGTTTTAAAATCCGATATTCCGATATATATCGGCCGATATTTTATTTATTTATTTTAAACTGGACATGATGGTCACAAATTTTGTCATGCATCTTTTAATTGCTATTCAAGCAATGTATGTATCGTGACCAACTCAACGAGTGTTGCCGACAGGAACGGTGTAGAGCGCCCTCTGGTGGACAAACTATACAACTCCTACACTCATGACATGGTTCAAGCGTGTTTCGTCCGTTTTTATTTTATTTTTGAAATATTCATTTATCGGCCATTATAACTGCCGATACCGATAGTTTGGAAAATGCCTAATATCGGCCGATAATATCGGTCTGCCGATATATTGGTCTGGCTCTAGTTTGTACTCCCGTTATAAGTCGCTACATTGCGTTTCATGCTCAAATCATCAATTGCATGTCCCTCCAAATTGCCAACTCTGGTTAAAAATGAATAACTTTGGATCACTTTGACAGAAGACTGATTAGAACATGCATGCACGCTTGCATTGAGCCTTGCTGCTCGAATGGGTGATACAGGTTTGCATCCAGCCTGCAACTGCAACATTGCCCGATCACTATCAGTGGGGTGCATAGCCTACGTGGGGTTAGGAATTTGACATATTTTGCAGTGTTTCGCTTTCAGAAAAATGTATTTCTGCTACAAATGTTGAAGTGGAGCTGTCTTGAAGCCGGCGATGGAGGTTTCAGTCATGTTTTGTTTACCTATGCTGTATTTAGCTAACACACTTAATAAGCGCCGCAGGGGTTCACTTCATTAGAGCAATATTCCTCTCATCTGTTTTCCCCTCCCCTCTTTATCCCCCGTTCACTTATTTCCCCTTCTCCTTCCTCTTCCTTCATTCATCTCCACCTCTGTATTTTCCTTTCCTCTCCATTCATCTCGTGTCTCTTTTGCTTTGTTGTTATTTCTGGTAAAGGCTTCATGAATGTTCAGCACGCCTCCGGCACTTCTTCTCCTCCATCTCTCGCTTCTTTCCTTTATACTTCTAACCCTGCTCTCTGTGGTAATTGACGTGGTGACGTGGTTTCGTTGTGCGTATACCATAAATTGGGCATCCCATGTGACTCGCTAGGTGCGGTTAGCGGCGCGCTGAAAGCGATGCTCGGAGCGCCAAATACTTCAAATGACCTGAGAGCTAGACTGAACCCGGATAACTAGACTGGGGGCAGGATCAGCAAAATCACTGTGCAAATGCTTGACATTGAACCCTGCTGCTCATATAGGGGATGCAGGTTCGAGTTTGACCTGCAACATTTTCTCTATTCTAAATCATTATTAGTGCACATATTTGAGGTTAAAGGGTTAGTTCACCCAAAAATGAAAATTCTGTCAGTATTTACTCACCCTCGTGTTGTTCCAACCCCGTAAGACCTTTGATTATTTTGGATATCAGTTACAATAAATGGCAATTTTTCTCAAGGAAATCAAATCTCTAACTAATGCTGTAAACTATGGGAGTCTAGTTGTAATATGAAGGTAATAATGAACTGTTTTGTAGCTATAAAAACACTTAAATTACACTTTTATTTATTTTTATAATAAGAAGATTATATGAAATATAAACATTTAAATGGTGGCTGTCATAAATACTTGCAAGATTTATTCAAATATGCATTAAATATTGAAGAGCATTAATGCATATGTAATATGGTGTATATATTTAGCAAATTGCTCCTCTCTAGAGTTATTTTTTCTAGCTGACTAACGAGTTTATGTGGGTTTTCTGAGGTAAATATGACGATACATTGATTACAAGCTGTTTAATTGACGTCTTTCCACGGTTGAAACGCTGATTGAGCGAATCAATGTGACATGATACGGATTTCGATAAGTTGTACTCTATCTTTAACACACTTTCAGATGCTCATTCATGTTTATTTGGCGCTGTGACTGGTATTATTAAGCCGGAAGAGAGATCAGCGCTGCTGCTTCTCCAGAGCGATCTCACGTCACAGCGCCAAAACGCTATTTATGTTTTTGAATTTCTAAAGAAAATGGACGTAATTTGAAAATTGAGACTTTGTTTCATATCAATAGTAACAAAGGTCAAAGATTATTGCGATTTTTTTTTGGATGTGAACAGCCGCGAATCAATGATCCATTCATTCAAATGAAACAGGATGACTAATCGATTCTTGAGATTTAAGAATCGATATCGGTTCGTAAAAATGAGAATTGATTAATATTGAGATATCGATATTTATTACCCAGCTCTAGTACGCAGCCATAGACAATTTAGGTGAAATTTTGTAATTGAACAAGAAATCACATCCAAACCATCCAGAATACCTTTACAAGCAGCCAGCAACATTGTAAACACACCCTGGCAACCACCGATATAGACCAGTCATTTTGGAAATGTAAAAAATGATGCGATTCCTATCACTATTTTATTATATTGCATTGCATGAATCCCCAAAATAAGAATAAACAATGACAGCAGGAATTACTCTCTGGTAGAACAAAACAGCGCGGGCTTACATACTCTCAGTGAAATTAAATAAATTAAAAGGTTTTCCCGATAGATTGTTCTGAACAGAGAAAAGATGACTTTAATGAACTGCAGCGTCTTGTTTTCGGTAAAGATTAGTGTTTTTTTCTCAGTCTGATAGATATTTATTGTTTTATATTAGACCGCAGTTGTGGATTGCAATCCATATTTTGTTTATGAGGTTGCACCTTGGTCACCAGAACATGTAAGCTGCCTTTTTCTGGTTCCACGGGGAGAAATGAAACTCTACTGAGCTTAATCTGTGATGACTGGCCTTCTATTGATTTCTCTGAAATGTTTTTGCTGCTTGAATGAAAGCACCATGGTAAAGTATATCATTTACACAATGCCAATTCAACTTCTTACAATCGATTCCAGCTTGAATTTAACTTTCAGATTGCACCAGCCTCATTATAAAGTCATATCTTTGCTCACCATAAATAGAGTCAGCGTGCACGAGGTATATCTGAACGCTGGTTTATTGGAAAGGTCCATTAGGCCTTTTTGCTCTGTTTGGTCATCGGTGATGGAAAGAGAAAACAGGGCGGATACTCTACCCTCCATCAGGGCAGTAAATTCATCATCCCTCTCTTTTTGCCGTTGTCTAATAGCTTTCTCAAGGATGTGTGTACAGCTTGAATGAAATATGGTTGTGTGTCAGTCTATTTGAATTGAAATTAGATGTCTCTACTTCTCCCTGTCATTTGGTGGAGCTAAAATGGAGGACCCGCATAAATCAAAAGATTTTTAGGGCGTTGCTGGGCCACTTAAAATGAAAGAATGAATATAGATGAATAGACTCCAAATGAAAAGCTGAATCGACACAATAAATTGTTAAGTTTATACATCTTTAAGCAAAACAAAATCACATAAGCGAAATTGCAACGGCAAGTATACCATTTCCTACATCAACACTAAAGTACAGTTTGACAAACACTATTATTTAGGCACTTTTGAACACTTGGATCACAATTAATGATGGCTTACAAATATTATCGAATTGATTTTTCACTAACATTGATCTCCAGAAAAAGTTGATTAGAGGACAGGATTGGGTGAGAACGAAATACAAAAATTCTGACTTTATATCTCACAATTACGAGATATAAAGTCAGAATTGATTGATATAAAGTCGCATTTACGAGATATAAAGTCAGAATTGTGAGATGTAAATTCGCAATTGTGAAAAAAAGTCAGAATTGTGAGATAGAAAGTCGCAATGACCTTTTTTTTTATTCTGTGGAGAAAACAAGCTTCAATAAATAAGAGTAATCAGTACCATCCTATCAAAGAATAAAGGTATTCTGATGTCATTGTGCCACAGTGCTTTCACACACACACACATACAGTAGCATCATCATTCCCGAAGTGTCACCCATCCACCCAGTTCTCTCTGTCTCTCTTTAATACATCACTTCCTGTCTTTGATGTTTCTGGGAAGCACAGTGTTTGCATGTTGTCATGAGCTCTGCTGTCATCTCACTATTTCAAATTGAATTTTAGAGAGCAGAGCATGTGGGGAAAAATCAGTCCTTCTCCCTCTCTCTCTCTGCATAAACACACACACACACTGGTTTCCATGTTCTGCTGGGATTTCCCATAGATGTAATGTAGATGTACACTCTAAAAAATGCTGGGTTGTTTTAACCCAACTTTGGGTCAAATATGGACTAACCCAGCCGTTGGGTTAAATTTTTACATTACATTTTTAACCCAACATTTCGGGTTTGTCCATATTTGACCCAAAATTGGGTTAAAACAACCCAGCATTTTTTAGAGTGTATATTCTAGAACAATGTGTATATTCTATATTTTCGAAACACTTCTATGATTTATAAGCTGTTTTCCTCATGGGGTCAAAAAATGTCCCAGTAAGGTCAAAATGTACTGGTATTAAAAAATGATCGTTATTTTAATGGTAAAAGACTGTAAAAATGCTATAGTGAATTGGTTAAGAGAACCTTTCTTTACTATATACGGTAAATAATTGTGATAGATCTAATGGTAAATTTCATGTACTTTTACTGTAAAATACTGTTAAATTTACAGTTTTTAAAGTGAAAATTAACAACTCATTGTATCATTTACAGTGAAAAAACGTAAATTGACATTCCCAGAATTCCCTGCGTGACACTCCACACTTGATGTATTTTTGTTGAAATAACTTGCTTCTTCATTTTTCTAATCAGTTAGGTACATTAGGGTTTTATGTGACATTTAATGTTGTTAAATTAATGTTTATTGCCTTTTTAAAATTTCATGTGTGTTACCATGATGGTGTTTAATGTTTGAGTGAATGACACTGTGCAGCTTCTATGTATTTATATTAAGTTTCTTGTGGAAAAACTACATGTGATGAGCTGATTGATCATGTGACTCTCATTATTGCTGTGATTGTTGGATGTCAGTATATTACAATGGTATGAAACAGAAATGAACACTTAAATTGGTCGTTAATTTAACAGTATATCAGATTATGAAATACGGTTTATTTCCGTAAATTTTAAGTTAAGTCTGTAAAACCTTATCACCGTAAATTCTTGCTACTGTAAATTTCTGGCAACCACAGCTTCCGGTATTTTACCGTAATTTTTTTTTTTACAGTGTATCCTTGTGGGATCATTTTATAGGGAACACCAGACTCTAAAAAAAGCTTGACCCAATGTTTGGGTCAAATATGGACAAACCTAATCGTTGGGTTAAAATTGAATTAAACAATGTAAACCAACAGTTGGGTTTGTCAAAATTTGACCCAAACATGGGTAGAAACAACCAAGCACGGATGCACACACACACACACACACACCATCAAATGCATTCACACACCACCCTCTGTACAGCTCTGCAATGTTTCTACCTTTTAATCAGTTGATATTTGTCACATCAAATGCCACAGTTCTTCCATATGCACAGACGAATATGAAGTGCCACGTAAGAAAACACACTCATTAGCCCAGAGCGAGCTAGTTAGGAACAGGGATTGCTTTCAGCTCCTTTCTCCTTCCTTCCAAAGTGGTTTAAGTGTATTTTTAATGGGATGCCGCATTGAGAGCTTTAGCACTGATGCTTTCCGAGCTTTACCGCCTCCACCCCCATTTCATAGGTGTATAATTAGATTTGGTAGTCCAATGAGAAATACATTTCATAGGTATGTTTTATCAGCTGAAAATACGTTTCACCAGTTCTCCTCATTTATTAGTTGGATTCACTTCAGCACACCAGCGTCTTATCGGAAATTGCTTTGAGTCGCTAACACCAGGCATTTTACTTACAAATGTCTAATTGAGGGAATTTATTTTTGCCTGGCGTTGCAGCCGTTTAGCGCTGCGCTATGCTAAGCTAAGCTTCACTATACACGAGGCGTGTGTTTGTTCATCCCTGCGGTATTTAATCAAATCCCAAATTTCAAATCTGCCCTATACACGTTTGCTTCATCTGAAATTCATCGGATTTTGAGATCTGCATGTCGTTCTCCATTTCAAATGAATGTGATAGAACGTCCCCTTTTAGCTGTACTCCTTTTAGCCAAGATGAAATGAAGAGCATTTTGATGAAAACCTGGAAATCTGACTCACTAATTGGCCTCATTTTCTTCGCAATCATAATCCACAGGGTGACTGATAGTGTAAAGCTCAAACTTTGAGAAACAGATGTGATGTGAAATCATAACTGTCTTCATACACATCTACGATCGTTTTTGTGTACAATTAATCTGTTCTCATTGTTTTTTGCACAATTCAGTACAAAATCGGTTTTATCAGCCAAATGCCATTGAGTCAGTGTTTTATGCTGGTATTTTAGGCAATATAGCTTAAATTAATTTAATCCTAGTTAATGTTAATTTAACAATAGTTAATGCAATAATAGCAATATCATTTAAAAGAAGTGTTATCTTTGGGATACATCAAGATGCCTGGCCAACAATTTTTATTTTTTTTTATTTTTTTATTTTTTTTATCTTATTTGAGTGAAATGTATAGTTCAATTTGTGAATAGTGTTGCTTGTTGACTAAATATTTCAAGATACATTACACAAGGGGCCATTTCAGGTTTTTGTGTGTTTTTTTTTTTTTTTTTTAAATGCTTTATTTAAACAATCAGTTTACAGAGTAAAACAACATAATAATAACATCAACAACATAATAGCACAAAAAAGAAATTAGACAACGATAAACAGGAAAAAAAATAAATAAAATAAAAATAAAAAAAATAAAATAAAAAGAGGGCAATACATAGATGAAAATAAATCTAAACATTTAATAAAGTAAAAAGTTTGTAGGACTTACAAATTTTACATGTTTTGAGTGCTTTTGTGTGTGTGTGTTGAATGAATACTTCAAAATTCATCAGCAATTTAAAATGTTACAAAAGGTTTGAATAATGTTGGTTCAAATAAATGTTGTTCTTTTGAACTTTCTATTCATTAAGGAAACCTGAAAAAAAGAAGAAAAAATCCACAAAATTATTTTTGTGGATTTCTTCTTCTTTTTTAGGTAAAAAATTTTTTAAAAAAAATTGTTTTTTTTAACATTTAATAACAATAATATAATAATAATAAATAATTGAGCAGCCAATCAGAATATAAGAATGATTTGTGTAGGATCATGTGACACTGAAGACTGGAGTAATGGCCCATCACTGGAACAAATCGCATTTTTCTAATTTGACAATATTACTGTTTCCCTGTGTGTTTGTTCAGCCCTTGTTCAGTCTTCTGTCTATTGTCTTCCCTCGTGTTTACCTTCATCATAACGGGACACACAGGAAGAAGTCTCCTCTCTTTCCCATCTCCGCCAGTCTCCGTGATTTCAGCACAGACTGAAAGTGTAGTGAGTGTTATATTTGGAAGTGCCACATTGAGTGATTATGAAGCAGTTCCACACAGCTAAATAAGCATGATTCAGAAAGTGTGTGTGATGAATGTATGTGCGTAATCTACTGAGGCCACACACCGCACTTTATTATATTGAGTGTGTGTCCGCATACACACATATACAATTTTACAAACAAATTACAAGTTTGGGTAGCACTTTACTTGAAGAAGTGTGTATAAGACTGGCATGACACCTTCATAACCATGACATGACATATGTATTGAATATGAAGTAGGGTTTATGCATGTTTATGATAACTTTCGCTCAATAATGACATTTTGAATGCAAATATGACATTGTTTAAGATGTCTTTGTCATGACAACTTGACATTAAATGAAGTTAAACTGTCATGTGGTTGGCTTTGACATTGGCTGTCATGAGGCATTATAACGGTGTCATGAATATATTCGTGTCCTCAACTACAGTGGTACTAATTGAGTTTGTCATTAAAGAGTTATAATGTCTTCATGACAGCCAATGTCAAAACCAACCGCCTGACAGTTTAATGTAATGTTAACCAATAAAGCTAGGTGGTTTCTTAAGTTTGATCATTAATCTGCTATGTCACGTTTATGACAGGTTGTGTTGTCTTAGTAATGTCAAGTTGTCATAACAAAGACACGGACAGGTTATGATCAGTGTTGGGTAAGTTACTCTAAAAAATAATTAATTACTAGTTACTAATTACCTCTCTAACAGTGTAATTAGAATACTGTACTAATTACTCTCTCTAAAAAGTATTTAATTACTTTTAATTACTAATTACTTTCAAAATCCCATATCAGTCTCAACCAGCTGAATAATACAAGGATAGACATGAATCTGTTTTAATTCTTTCAAATAAACACTATAAAATTGCATGAATTATCCTTAAACTGACCACGGTGGAGAAGGTTACATTATAAAAACATAGGCTACTTTTTAGCATCAGACGATACATTTTGATGTTAAACCCACTATTGTTTTATGTCTGATCTCATGACATTTCACAATTATTTTACAATAATTCATACGAATTTGTACGAGTGCGGTCCATCGCTGTGAGATCGGATTGATCTATTTACCTCAATTACATCAGAAGTAACTGTAATTAAATTACTGATAAATGAAGAGTAATCCCTTACTTTACATTTTCAAGGAAAAAATGCAGTAATTAAATTACAGTCAACACTCAACACAGGTTATGATGTATTGGTTCATGTCAAGGTTTCATAACAAAGACATCTCAAACAATGTCATATTGCATTAAAAATGTCATAACTGAGTGAATGACACTTTGTCATAAACATGCATACAAATGTCATGTCATGGTTATGAAGGTGTCATGTCAGTCTTACGCACACCCCTTCAAGTAAAGTAAAGTTGCATGAACACACCCCATCATGTGTGTTTGTGTGTAGTCACAGTGTGTTCTGGTTGGCAGTGTTTTGTTTGGTTTAAAAGCTTTGCCGCAGCAGATGGTTCTCCTGCCATGAAGCAGTGGGTCTGTCATTAGCCACTGGCGGGGGGGAAGAGCTCGTCGCTTGCATTGGGCCAGCGCTGAACTGTGTGTGTGTTCATAGAATAGGGGTCTCATCACCTCATGTGGGTGTTAATCGAATTTCCACGTTCACAAATGTCCAACACTTTGCCGCATCCAACCATGGTGAGATTACACTGTGGAAATCTTGACGTCGACCAGCCTCTCCATTCACAGCCTTCGCTCTCGTTTTCCACACTACAAACATTAATGTCACATGTGTAGCTGTGTTAATCTCGTCTGCGCTCTTAAAGTGAGTCCCCAGTGTGTTGGACAAGCCTCGGCTCTTGCCAAACCAATAAACGACGACATAAGGATAGATTTGAGGATTGTTTGAGAATTGTGAGCCGTTACTCCAGACAGGATCTGCGTCTTCAATATTGCAGAGTAGGTCCACATTATTTGGCTGCTCTGACATTTTCTGTGTCCAAGGCCGTATTGGTGTTTGAGCGCTCATAGATTAGCTGTGACCTGCGAGTTGACCACTTTTGCATGAAGGAGCACCACGGGTCTCCGTATCGATTGAAAATCATTAGCCGGACGGCTGGTGTGTGTGTGTGGTGTCATCGCAACGAGCCGAGGCTAAACACATTGCCTTTTCTTTTTCCAGAGGAATTGTAAACGGGAATTGTAAACCACAGATGGGGACTCGAGTTTGTAGGGCTGTAGTCAACCAAAGAAATCCTTGGTCGAGCAAAAAAAAACAAAAAACTTGTTTTGATTTGAACATTTTTCTTTAAACAATTGTCATAGAGCATTTATAAAACAACAACGAAAAAACGTCACAAATAAATAAAACTATGATAATAATACATTTCTTTGAGAATTAAGTGTTTTTTTACTGAAAAAAAGTGAGCACTGTCTATGCAGTCACAATCGCCCACCTGATCACACACACACAGAAAAAAATAATCTGCCACATTATAAAAAATCCTAACAAAAGCTCTCATTTATACAGGCTTTATATTCTTCTTTACTTACAAAGCTATGGGTTAACTTTTGTCTAGCCGATCTAGGCGTTTTAAACAAACACACAAAAAATCCAAATAGCCTAAAAAACAATCCGAATAATAGGCTGTATTTTGGACGGCATAAAGGTTTATTTTTCGTTTTGTTGCATTATTTAGGCTATTTTCAAATGCGTAAAGTGTACAAATAAAAACATAAAAACATATTAAGAAAACACAATCTATTGAGTCCGCATTATATAGCCGTTAAAAGGGCTGCTCGCGTCTTTTGCGCGCTCAAGTTCGATTTCAAATGTAGGCACGCTGCTGACGTGTTATCTTGTGCGCCCGTTTACAGTCTGATGGAGACGCGCGCTGTATTCAAGCTTTTCTACATTGTTTGTTTGTATTTTGGTTTTACAATATTTTTTAAAAATGGTTCGTAAGTCCTAAACGGGCGCACAAGATAACACGTCAGCGGCGTCATTGGAATCGTGAACGAGCAATGACAACAGAAGACAACACAATGCTGGATAAAGTCGTTGTTTTTGCTATGTTTGGACCAAAAAGTATTTTCGATGCTTCAAAAAATTCGAACTAACCCACTCTGATGTCACATGGACTACTTTTATGATGTCTGCATTGTCTTTATGGACAAGGACAGTATAAGGTACATACATTTCCAATGGAGGGACAGAAAGCTCTCAGACTAAATCTAAAATATGAATATGAAATGTGAACTAACCCTTTAGGGCTATCTGATAACAGAATAACAAAAGTAGATATCCATAAATATCTATTTCCCCCCATCTATTACTGTATGTGAACACAATGAAAAAAATATTTTAAACCTGGCTTTATCTAATGGGCTACTCAGATTTTGTTTTTGTTTTTTTTAGGGCTGTGCAAAAGTTAATTGCGATTAATCGCATCCAAAATAAAAGTCTGTTTTACATAATATATTTGTGTGTGCTGTATATAATTATTTTGTATATATAAATACCTATGCATGCATGCATATATTTAAGAATTATTTGCTCTTAAATTCTGTATATATATATATATATATAAATACATAATCTATATTATATAAATATAAATATTTTATATAGGAATAACACATTTTCTTAAACGTATACATGCATGTGTGTGTATTTATATATACAAAATAATTATATACAGCACACACAAATATATATGTAAACACAGACTTTTATTTTGGATGCGATTAATCGCAATTAACTTTTGCACAGCCCTAGTTTTTTTGTTTTTAAATATAAAATTCACACATATTTAATTAGACAATGCATAATAATTTAAGACTTGAGACTTGACTTGGACTCGAGCTCAAAGACTTGGACTTCCAAAAAATGACTCTCTGCTGTAAACATCAATGTTTTTTGACATTTTGGCTGGAATATGAAATATTCACACATCTAAAAACACAAGAACATCGCACCCCTGTCAGCGGAGACACGGATATGGCAGAATTACACTCATCTTTGTCAAACCGAACAGGTTGGTGATGACTAATTGTTTTAGATAAAGACACAGATCCCAGTGTGGTATTACCGTGGTGATTTCTCCATACGGAAGATGTGTGAGGCATATTGCGGAGGGCAGAGAACGCTAGCAGTTTCTCACAACACATGGTTGGGATCCAGCCCTTCTGTAACAGCGATGTGCGTTTCGTTCACGACAATGCAATTCTCTATTCCACTTGGCCCACGACACTTCTTCTCTCTGGGTAATCAGATCGCAAAGGAAAGTCGTGTAGCCCAGGGACTGTTGTTCAGTTGTGAACTTTGGCTGCGTGTGTGTATGTAATGAAATTCTCCGGTGCAGCACGCAGGACTAATGAAGCCAGCCGAAAGCATAATGCAGTGCCTGATAGACTCCAAGGAGTTCTGGGCAAACTAGGAAAGAAAGAGAGAGAGAGAGGTACCGAGAGCGTTCCTGGCATTCGGTAGGGACCTCCAGGGACTGAACTCCATGGCCAGTTCTAGCTTTTGTATGCAAATAGAAGCGAGTGGAAGTGAGTGCTATTTCGAGGTCTTTTTCTCTCTTGTTTCCTGTGGGCCCGAACGTCCTGCCCTGAGGCGCCCCCTCTTCCACACACTCCGCACACAAACACACGTCCACTGGAGCGGCGCCAGCGTCTCTCTCCTCACGCTGACGGACTGCTGTCTAATCGCCGTTCACTCCAGCGCCATGAGCGCGAGGGGTTGCTAATCACAAACAGGTGCAGAAATGATTAAGCTTGTGATTCACACACATGCTTATCTTGACCTCCATAGATCAATTAAATCGGCCATTTATTTTGCACATGTTCTTCGATTTATAGGAGGCAATGAGATACAGTACTAAATGCATTTTTGTGAATGACACAGACGCAACATACAGTAAACCCTAATAATTACAATAAGTGTCCACATCCAAAACCCAAATTGTGCAGGACAACAAAACTACAGTAAACACGCTGAAATTACTTTTTTTTCAGTCAGTCAACTTAAAGGAGTAGTTCACTTTTCAAAAAACTTTTGCTGATAATTTACTCACCCCCATGTCATCCAAGATGTCCATGTCTTTCTTTCTTCAGTCGAAAAGAAATAAAGGTTTTTGATGAAAACATTCAGGATTTTCTCCATATAATGGACTTCAATGGGGTCCAAACGGTTCAAATGAGAGTTTCAGTGCAAACTGTTCAAAGGGCTTTAAACGACACCGGATGATGAATAAGAGTCTTATCAAGTGAAACGATCGGCCATTTAATAAATAAATAACAAAATTTAAGTTTTATAAGCTCAAATGGTCGCCCTTTGAACAGTTTGCACTAGAACTCTCATTTGGATATTGAACCGTTTGGACCCCATTGAAGTCCATTATATGGAGAAAATCCTGGAATGTTTTCATCAAAAATCTTAATTTCTTTTCCACTGAAGAAAGAAACACATGGACATCTTGGATGACACGGGGGCGAGTAAATTATCAGCAAAAGTTTTTTTTTTAAAAGTGAACTACTCCTTCAATCAGGACTTAATCAGGATTGTGTATGTTGAAGACTGGTTGAAAACCACATCCTGAAAAATAATATAAATTTCAGGATGTGTTCTAATGATGTCTTCATTTATAATAGTTTTGATACATACCTTTTTTTTTGGAGGACAAGTTATTTATAATTGTGTTAATTAATTGTTCAGTAAGTGGCACTAAATGAAAGGTTAATCCCCTAATATCGTACAACTGCCAATAAACCCAACCTTAAACATAACCGAAACCAAACATGAGAGAAAAACACATTTGCCACTGTAAGAAATGTATCTTGCCATTTTAGGTCGCTTTTAACATGCCATTTTAGCACGTTTTTGAGCTTTTATTATCATGGCATGGTTTTTACAGGACTTTTACCTGATCACTCCGCATCGCAAGTGCAATGCTATATCAGGAGAGCTATAGAGCACATTTTCTAAGTCATACACACTGTAAGGAGCTGATAATCTGATGCATCTGCCACAATGTAAATTATGCTCTATTGTAAAAGTGCTTTGAAGTTTATGACATATAGTGGAAGGACATGTGTGATAATAAGTTTTTCTTAACAAAAACCTGCCCCTGTAATCACAATTATAAAAAGTAGACCTATACAAGTTGTTGCAAAAATGGAGCTAGAGGCCTTTTTTGTTCAGCGAGTATAGCTTGATCCTGATTGTATAGTTCGATCCCGACTCTGATTTGCCAATAATGTTAAAAAAAAAAAATCTTCCTGAGAGGGTCAACCTCCATTTGAGATGTATCACTCTAAAAAATGCTGGGTTGTTTTAACCCAACTTTGGGTCAAATATGGACAAACCCAGCCATTGGGTTAAACATTTTTATTTCATTTTTAACCCAACGTTTGGGTTTGTCCATATTTGACCCAAAGTTGGATTAAAACAACCCAGCATGTTTAGAGTGTAACGGCTGACTTTCTCCCGGTATTATTGGCTTACACTCTAAACAATGCTGGGTAGTTTTAACCCAAATTTGGGTCAAATATGGACAAACCCAAATGTTTAAAATGTAAAATTTCAACCCAACCTAACTGTAAATTTTTTAATGAATCTAACCCAACATTTGGGTTTGTCCACATTTGACCCAAATTTGGGTTGCAACAACCCAGCATTGTTTAGAGTGTCCTTGTGAATGCCCCAGTAATCAATGTTCAGTGGGACCGCATGCTTCCAGTGTGTTGACCAATCATTCATGTCACGCTTTTAACCTAATTGGTCGAGAAGTGACATTAGTCTGTTTGCTTTTGTTATAAAAGGCTTTTGTAATGTTGAGTGTAGCTGGAGACCAAAGACGGTCTAGTTCATCTCTCTTTCTCTCCCTGTGGACTGTCTTAAAGGGCAACCATCATTACTTCAAATTATGTTATTATGTCTAACAGTGTCGCCTGGCGCTGCCAGCACCATTTTTCTTTCTCCCGCTCAAAGTCTCTCCCCCTTTCTCATTCCCTATTTGACACACACACACACACGCAGTCACACACTGCTTGTCAGCTGCTTAGGCGCCTTCCGATTTAATAACAGTTCATTTCTCTCTCTCTCGCTCTTTTGGACTCAGTGCTCCATAAACAAGAGACCTCCTGTCTTGTCCTTGAAGTCATTAAGATCGCTGCTTATCCACAGGACCCTGATGTAGACATAACACACTCTACAAAGGCTGATGTCTCGAGACCTCAAAGCCTTTGTCCTGTTAGGTTCACCGTGTGGCATGTTTTTAATCTCAGCACGGACGGGACGCAAACTCCCTCAGTCGTCTGCAGGCATTGATATTGAAATGCGTACAAGACACAGGAGAGTTTTGAGCGCGTCACCTCTCCTCACAGCTGTGGGAGTCGAACCCCGGCAGGCTGGAGCAGCTGTCCGCTGTCGGCCGCTGGCTTTGCCATGTGGCATCTGTTACGGGTATTTCTTGACCTTCAAGCCTGTCTTGAAGAGAAATAAAAGGACCTGTTCTTCATTTCACTTTCTTGCCCTCCTTTCTATTCTCCATCTGTATCAACAGAGATAAAAGCACATGACACTCCTTTAGAACCGACACGGTGATGGTGCCCGACTGCCCGGGAAAAAACGGAAAAAAGGGCGCCGGCCCTTTAAATATCTTGTTTTCTAAACCAGCAGCTGGTTGTCCCGAACACACTGATGAAGGTCTTTAGTAAGGTCCTCTGTGAAACTAATTGGGCCAGGGAAGGGTGGACCACATATGGATTTTGTCCCCAAAAAAAAAAAATATATTGTTCTCATTGTAGCCCTCAAACCGTATTCACTTTATAGCCATTAATCCTGTAATTGTGGACAAATGTGGGCACAGAGGACTTTTTATTTATTATAAATGTTATATCAGTGTCTTCGATAAAGTTTTGTCTATCCATTTATGGTGTTTTTTTATTTATTTGGAGCTATTTTTGAATTTATTTACTTCAAAAAGTACCATATTTTCTATGTAAATTATGCTTATTTTTATGTTTTATTTTTTGAACTACATTAAAATATCATCCCAATAAGTTCTTAGAGCTAAAACCTAAAGATGAAGTGACTTTGCTGTCACCTGGTGTCTTATTTTGGCTTATTTTAAAATGCTCTATATTACGGTTTTCCTCATTTCTGTGGGTGCCCATTTTTGACCCAAATACAAGATTAAGGAGTTTTTTTTCACCCACTTAACATTGTAGAATTGAGTCAAAAAAAAATGTGAGTGTTCAGGAGGCAAACTTAAAAGTAGCCTAGTCTTGTACCGCTCAGATCAAGGGAAGTATTTTTTAAAATAAATCAACTATTTTGCCCACATTAAAACATTGTAAGTCAAATGAAGGCCCCCAGGTTGAGAACACACACTGAAATGAGTGACAACATGTCAAGTATTGGAGTGACACAGTCAGACTCAGTTACGTAATTGTGATAGGCAAACCATGATGTATAATAGAGATTCCTGCAGTCAGCTGGGTGTGTAGTACTGTACCGAAAGTTACTTTAAAGAGAGCTATTTCAGAGCCTATCTCAAATATTGAATTAATTCCACTCAAAATCTACATAGTCTGCTTTTAAATTAATTTTGCTAAAAGGAGTTTGACTTCTCTGGTTGCACATTATCGATTTTTCATCACTGTAATTTGCATCAAAATGAAGCCAAATATTTGGATTAAGTCGTAAGAGGATTAATATTGAATCTATACTGAACACCAGGAGATTTTGAGTCTGTTCTACTGGTTTCTTGAACATTGAGCCGTGCACCGGTGTCATGTTAATAAAATACCATGGTACAGGCGTGAGGGGTGTACAGGCTTATCCTGAGAAGTTTTGTTTTTCTGATCAGTTTCTCCTAGTGTGTTCTCGCTGTATTTGCTGCCCTCTCGCATTTCTGAGCAGATTTAGGCGACAGATGTTGGTGTAAAAGCATGTGCATCTTCACATGGACGCCGGTGTATGTCCTGGATGTGCCCACAGGGTGAATGCCCTTCAGGAGAGACAGGAGGAGAATATTAATGAGTCCATTAGGACACACATACGCATGCTGACCCCTCCTGTCCAAAAAGACAAAAGCAAAATCAAGGTTAAGTGCATGAATGTGAAAACCTGATGTGCATTTCAATGAAGTCGGTGCAAACTTAACATTCAAAACTATCTAATTGAAAGAATTAAGCATGAGAACAGATTTTACCCTCAGGCTGGAGTTACCTTTAATAACTGAATGCCAGTCACAATTGACTAGTGGACACTGACAGCACTACTGAAGCTTGAATACTAAACACCTACAAACTACTTGTTCATTTTACACACAGAAAGTGTTCGGCCACTCAACGAACTCTTGAAAAGTATGAATTTCAATGGACTAGATAAATGATCAAAGATCAATTTTATTGTTGAAACTATTCAGTATCCTATTATAAATCAAAGTGATCTGATACCATTCCTGTAGCATGTGTCAGACCATGTGTCTTGTGCTCTGTGGGACTTTTATGTTGTATTTTATCTGTGTTCTTCCCTGTTTGTAGTTTTGTAGTCTTTCTCCAAATTTCACCATATAGTGGTATAATAATGTGTGTTGAGCATTGATTGTCGTTAGCATAGATACCTCCTTCGGTTTCATTCGAAATGCACTATTTTTGACGCACACTTTCATTAAGCAATGATCTTCCCAGTGAGAAGACATGGCACGGCTCCTCCGAGAGGTCTGAAAATGAAGCCCTCATAACTCTCAGTGTTTCTGTGGAAGACAGCCTGACAAAAGTGTCAACTCCCAATATCTTCCTCATAAAACTCCGCAGCTCTAATAGACGGATGTAAATCAATTACGTCAGACTTCATTGAGAAGAGCCGGGCTCGAAGGAACCCCTGGCGCCGGAGATTTGATCACAGAAGGCAAGAGTACGCTGGCATCGACTCGCAGTTGATTCTAGATTTTGAAAGATTGTGCTGAAAGCTTGTTGCTTGTTTTTGAACAATATGACATTCTTGTGATGTTTGCCCAGTCTCAAGCATTCTCTTGATTGTGTGTTGCGTTTGTATACGTACAAAGGTTCTTTGTGCATATTGGGCTGCATTGATGCTGATTGATTTCGACAGGGTCTGGAGGATAGGGGATGATGTGTGTAGATCTGTGTGTGTGTTGAAATACGTTGTAATCTGGCTGAGTATCTCTTGATAATCTTAGTAAGTTTCCTCGGTTCTCCCCTCATGCGACCTCTGACATGTATAGCGATTAGAGCTAGACCGATATATCGCCAGACCGATATTATCGGCCGATATTAGGCATTTTCCAAACTATCGGTATCGGCAGTTATAATGGCCGATAAATGAATATTTCAAAAATAAAATAAAAACGGATGAAACACGCTTCAACCATGTCATGAGTGTTGGAGTTGTATAGTTTGTCCACCAGAGGGCGCTCTACACCGTTCCTGTCGGCAACACTCGTTGGCAACACTCACAATACATACATTGCTTGAATAACACTTAAAAGATCGTCCCCATCAGTTCTCTTAACTCAAATCAAATAAGCATGACAAAATTTGTGACTATCATGTCCAGTTTCAAATAAATAAATAAAATATCGGCCGATATATCGGAATATCGGATTTTAAAACCCCAAAATATTTGTATCGGTATCGGCCTTCAAAATCCTTTATCGGTCAGGCTCTAATAGCAATTGTAAGTCGCTTTGGATAAAAGCGTCAACTAAATGAGTAATTGTAAATATAGAAACTGTGACCGAGTCCCGATCAGGAGCCTGGATCAGTACAGAACCGTGAAAAGAGCTGAGCAGGGAAACATAATTCGAAGCACAATACAGCTTCTTTGGTTACTTGGAAGGGACTTGATAACCTAACTAGAGCCCGACCGATAAAGGCTTTTGAAGGCTGATACGATTTTAAAACCCGATATTCCGATATATCGGCCGATTTTTATTTATTTATTTTTTCAGAAACGTGCAACACAACATTAACAGATTTAGCTACTTGTAGTTATTTATGAATTTTAACTAAAATAATATGCTAATGCATTTTAAAAAGAAACTAGTTTCTTTTATTGTCACAACAGAACAGACTGACGGGAGTTGCATTAGCTAGCTTTGTGGTTAGCTAGTCTAATGGATAACGTCATACTGCAAATTGCACAAATTTTGTCCTGCTTATTTGAGTTGAGAGAACTGATGGGGATGATCTTTTAATTGCTATTCAAGCAATGTATGGCTCGTGACCAACTCAACGAGTGTTGCCGACAGGAACGGTGTAGAGCGCCCTCTGGTGGACAAACTATACAACTCCAACACTCATGACATGGTTCAAGCGTGTTTCGTCCGTTTTTATTTTATTTTTGAAATATTAATTTATCGGCCATTATAACTGGCGATACCGATAGTTTGGAAAATGCCAAATATCGGCCTGCCGATATATCGGTCTGGCTCTAAACCTAACCCTAAGTTCTTGATTTTGGGTAATGTTTGTCCAACTTGAATTATCTTTTTCCATCCATTCTTTAAACTCTCCATTGTGTCCAGGTGTTTCCAGGTGTCACAGAGCCCTACTTTCCCCACAGCGGCTCAGTTAGATGGGAACACTGTGCCTCTATTTGTTTAAGTCTCGGAGTCGGGCTACAATTAGACAAGGTGCTCTCGCACAATTATTTGGTTGTTTAAAGAATTCCTGCTCCATTGTTGAAGACATCTGGAGTGGAGAAAGAGGCCCAAGGGTACATGATGGGAAAGCGAGTAAACAGCCAGAACTGACACACGTGGAAGAGATCTCTGGTAGACTCTAGAAGAGCACGGATGTAAAGGGGCATCCCGAGTCTCTCCGAGAGGAGCTTCGGTGATGAATGGACAGGGCGAGGGAGGGAATGATTGAGGGGAAGAGACTAGCGTGAGTGACACATCGGGAGGATGGCGACTAAGCCTGGCATGCCGCATTGCATAATTACATTTTCTGTTCAAAGAATATCGGCAATCAATAATGTAATTCATAGAGAAGCCATAGCGTACCCTCTCATTGGCATTCACCGCCATGCCCGAGCCGCTATCCTGAAGAATTAGAGCAGCGAGGAGCAGAAGGCAGTTTGTCATTGAAACAAAAAGTCACCCATTGTTCATATCAGAATATACTTACCCAGCATGCTCGGAGAGAGAGAGAGGGGCCTTGTAAATTACATTATGTTTTGAGTGATGGCTTTTAGGCGGTGTGTCCTTGTTACCGTAGTGTGGTCAGCACATCGGCAGGCTTGCAAAAAAGAAAAAAAGAAAGAAGTGGGCCTTTTCTCGGTAACATCTTGCTGTGATTTTAGTCCTTTCTTGGTCGTTTTGGGTCGGTCTAGATTTAAAATGGCAGTCAGCCCCGAGTCCTGCCATGGTGAGTTTGAGAGTTTGGATGTGGACGACAGCTGTGAGGCTGATCTCACGTCGTCTCTTCACCTTCCAGTGCATCCCCGACGTCCCACAGCCAGGAGCCGAGGGCTTGAGATCGCCTCTGATAAACTCACACACGGCCACGGGCTGCTGGGATGCGTGCCATGCTCCTAACCCCTCCAGCCCCTGTACCAAGTCAGAATAAATTCTCATTCAACACAGCCATACAGTATCTCTGGCATCCTTTGACGGATTCCTAAGCACCCCAATCCTCTGGTATTGTCGTTTCACAGCTAATGTGAGCCTTCGAGCTCTGAGCAAGTAGTCAGAGGGGTCTAGAAGTCCTGTTGGGTTGAGTTGGGCCTACCTGTGGGACTCGGTGGCCTCACCGTCTCCGGCTGCCAGCGCCTTGTGCTTAGCGCTTTAGCCTTCCACTCACCGGCCAATCAGGCCTTGTTTATTTATTTAGCCCCTCATACATGTTTAATGAGGGAGGGAAAACTGATCCCAGAGCAGACAGGCTGTAAATACCGCTGTGTGGGGGGGCTGTTTTTCTCTCTAATGGAGTTGAGTTTTTTGAGCCAGATTGGTTTATACAGGATTTAATGACTTGGTTCAGCCAGAGATCGCTGGCTGGTGTGTTACTGCTTTTGTGTGTGTGTGTGTGAGTGAGTGTATGAGGTCTTGTGATGTATCTCTAGTCTGACCCTCATGATTTGTGTATGCTTGTGTACTCACTAGGGCTCTTATAGTCAACCGATGTGGATTTCCATACTAGACAGTGGGGTGTAGGGTGATGCAATTTAATTATTATTGGGATACAGAAAAAAGATTTAAGCACACATGGTTAAAGATTAATGAACTGAAATTTTCTTAGGAGATTTTGGAACTGATAGAAAGTTGAGACTTCTATTAAAGGAGAAAAAAAACAACATTAGCTGATAATTTACTCAATCCCATGTCATCCAAGATGTCCATGTCTTTCTGTCTTCAGTCGAAAAGAAATTAAGGTTTCAGGATTTTCTCCATATAATGGACTTCAATGGGAACCAAACGGTTCAAAAGAGAGTTTCAGTGCAAACTGTTCAAAGGGCTTTAATCGACTCCAGACGATGAATAAGGGTCTTATCAAGCGAAACGATCGCTCATTTAATAAATAAATAACAAAGTTTAAGTTTTATAAGCTCAAATGCTCGCCTTGCTCTGCGGGTTCGTGACTCTCCTGTTCATCAACACGAACAAATCTTTTTCCGAGTCAATTTGTTCGTTTCGTTCGTTGAATGAAACAGGAGAGTCACGAACGCGCATCACAGAACAGAGCAAGGCGAGCATTTGAGCTTATAAAACTTAAACTTTGTTATTTATTTATTAAATGAGCGATCGTTTCGCTTGATAAGACCCTTATTCATCGTCTGGAATCGTTTAAAGCCCTTTTAACAGTTTGCACTGAAACTCTCTTTTGAACTGTTTGGTCCCCATTGAAGTCCATTATATGGAGAAAATCCTGAAACCTTAATTTCTTTTCGACTGAAGAAAGAAAGACATGGGGGTGAGTAAATTATCAGCAAAAGTTTTATTCAAAAGTGAACGACTCGTTTAATCAGCCAGCACTTCCTCTAAACACTTTCTCATTGTTTTTCTGTTCCAGCAGTGGCCGAGTGGGAGAAAGCTGAGCATCATGACCGGCCGATCGGGGACAGGCACCGCAGAGCGGCCGAAGAGTCCTACTGGGCCTACTCAGGTGAGCAAACCACACGAGACATTTCTGAACGAGGAGCATTTAAATGTCTCTTCTGTGATGGTCTTTGTGTTCTGCTACCACTAAAACACACACACACACACACACACGTCCTCTGATAGACAGCGGGTCTTTCATCCAGAGCTGTCCACCTCGCCCCAGAGGCCTCGCCGTAGGCTCTCCCCTGGCTTTTGCTTTCATGAATGCTTTGCTGTTGAGAAAGTGACTCATGTTGTCCCTCTGAGCAATATTTGAAGAAGAATAGCATTAATCTTTAACTCTGCCACCAAGCCCGCGGCAACCAATGATATTTTATTTTATTTATTTAAATGCTTTCCTTTTTCCCTGCCGTGGGTTCCTGTTGTTTTCCACCGTGACGGGTGACACAGACAAACACCTGGATACCTTTATTGTATTTTTCCGCTAACATCCACCATTTAATGTCCCACTAAGGTGTTGAAGCATCTTTCAGAGGAGCAATTCGTTATGAATAGTCAATGCATTCAGAGCCAGAGTAGAGTTGGTAGTAAAGTCTTTTTGTATTAGGCGGTATGTGCTTAAATACTCTATTCAATTCTCTACTGAAAAGAGCTGAGATTGTAGTGTAAGAAGTCACAACCTTTATGTGTGTGTGTGTGTGTGTGTGTGTGCATATATTATCACATCAGAGATGCCTTCAGTTAAAGGATCTTGATGTTTTAGTGTTTTTATACATCTATTTTCAAGTGATAATTACACATTCTTACATTTAAATACTTCCTGCGGGCTGACGTTTGTCATCACTCTCTAGTGCGCACGTTTGGATGTCTGTGTTGGCACTTGTGTCAGGGACTCAGATGTACTGTAGCTCGCTAAACTGGAAGCTACTCGTGATTTAAAGTAGTTCAACTAGTCAAGCCACTCTTTTGAAAACACGTGTAATTGCATGTAGTTACTAAAAAATGTTTGGCAACAACTCAAGAAACCATTTAAAAAGATTAGCTTTCTTAAAAACTAAGACAGTGCACTGTACCATTCATTCTTGGAAAAATTAGCTGGAAAAGCTACACTGAGATTTGGGCGTGTTACTGGAAAATAGTCATAGTTTGGCTTTTTTTTTTGTAATTAATAATCTTTTTTATTTACTTACTTTTTGGTTGTTGGATAACATTTCAGTTTTGTTAAAGGAGTAGTTCACTTTTTAAAAAAAACTTGCTGATAATTTACTCACCCCCGTGTCATCCAAGATGTCCATGTGTTTCTTACTTCAGTCGAAAAGAAATTAAGGTTTTTGATGAAAATATTCCAGGATTTTCTCCATATAATGGACTTCAATGGGGACCAAACGGTTCAAGGTCCAAATGAGAGTTTCAGTGCAAACTGTTCAAAGGGCTTTAAACGACACCAGACGATGAATAAGGGTCTTATCAAGCGAAACCATCGCTCATTTAATAAATAAATAACAAAGTTTAAGTTTTATAAGCTCAAATGCTCGCCTTGCTCTGTTCTGTGATGAGTGTTCGTGACTCTCCTTTTCATCAAAATGAACGAATCTTTTTTCGAGTCATTTGGTTCATTCAACGAACGAATCAAACAAATTGACTCAGGAAAAGATTTGTTCATTTTGATGAACAGGAGAGTCACGAACACTCATCACAGAACAGAGCAAGGCGAGCATTTGAGCTTATAAAACTTAAACTTTGTTATTTATTTATTAAATGAGCGATCGTTTCGCTTGATAAGACCCTTATTCATCGTCTGGAGTCGTTTAAAGCCCTTTGAACAGTTTGCACTGAAACTCTCATTTGGACTTTGAACCGTTTGGACCCCATTGAAGTCCATTATATGGAGAAAATCCTGGAATGTTTTCATCAAAAACCTTAATTTCTTTTCCACTGAAGAAAGAAAGACATGGACATCTTGGATGACACGGGGGTGAGTAAATTATCAGCTAAAGTTTTTTTTTTTAAAAGTGAACTACTCCTTTAAATGAGTCTTACTATGCTTAGTCCATAACTGTAGGCTTATGTTAAAATCATTGCATTATTCCCATCAACCCCTGCTGTTCAGAGACAGGAGATGCTCCGGTCAATGGTTTGACGGGTGGGTCACTCGGGCGTCTGGGTGCTGTGTAGTTTGCCCGCTGTCGTGAGATCTCTCTGGCATCAGCCTGTGTGCGGAGAAAGGGAGAAAGCGTGTGCTATTTTTAGTCAGGCATGGATGGCGAAACAGCAAGTCTGTTACAAGTACAGGCAATTAGTACATTCTAATTAGCAAGTAAGTTTTAATCAGTAACCTGGTGAAAAGAAGAGAACATGATGCCACATTATGAGGAGACTAGATCATTTAGAAATAGACAACAATTATAAATGATTACTGAAAACCTCCTACTGTGGCATTTGAGTCAATGACATGCCACTCATTGTTTGTTCCTATCATCTGATTTTGATTATGGATTATTCAGAAAACAAATTAAAAATAATGTCATACATTTGGTGACTTTAATATGCCTCTTCTATGATGAGAATGTTTTCAATTTCTTTATTAAAAGTCATTTTAATTCATTTTTTTTACATGATTATGTGTCAAGGTTGGTAAGATAATTTTTCCTTTTTTAATTACAATGCAAGGCTAGTTTAAAATGTCATATGGTGTGACTTGTGATATTAATGATATTTAAAAATGATTAATTCAGAATATCTGTAAAGCAATAACTTTTTACAATGGTAAATGTATTTAAAATAGGGCTGTCAAACGATTAATCGCATCCAAAATAAAAGTTTGTGTTTACATAATATATGTGGGTGCACTGTGCATAATCATTTTATATATATAAATACACACACATGCTTGTATATATTTAAGAAAAAAAAATATTATTTATATATAAAATATTGATGTTTATATATAATATAAAATATATATAAATCTATATATTTGAAAATATTTCTTAAATATATACAATACAAAATAATCACACACAGTGCACCCACATAAATTATGTAAACACAAACTTTTATTTTGGATGCGATTAATCACGATTAATTGTTTGACAGCCCTATTTTAAATAATGATTAAGATGTGTATACAAAAAAAACATTGTTTCTTTTCCCCCAAACCAAATGAAAGTTTAGATTTTTTAAAACATTTTGTCTCACTGTCACAACACCAACGTTTATAATTGGTACTGGATCGAGTCTGGATTCTTGATACTAAATAAATACCAATATGACATTTTTTTCTCATATTGACTTGGCATGTTTGATATCCCTAGTTCAGATGATCTTACAATTCCCCGTTTTGCTAATGGCAGTGTTTTTTTTTATATAAACACAAATCAATGCACCTGTAGGCCGAGTCAGCGTGTGTTCTTGAGTCAGATCCGCCTGTGGGCTTCTTGCACACATCAAGGGTCCTAGAGAGTGTTTAGCCTCAAAAACTGTGATTGCATCGTGTGTGTGATATGGTAAAGTGCATGTTTACGCTCACCCGTTGCTATTTATATCTCCACATGTGTTTTCTGGTGTTTTCAAGCACACACTGGCCTGAATTCCCGGTCGCTGAACACCTATCGCTTCATGTTGTTGACGAGCACAGATGAGTCTGTCCTGCAGGCAGATTTAATGAACTCGGCGGATGATCCTCACTCTGAGAGCGGCTCGTCGTCCTGTCGAGTGGCTTTACTCTGTCCCTCCGGTTACTCATCATTCTTGGTTTGCCCAGTTGCAAAGCCCTTACCGTTTTTGCATCAAGCTCCATTATCAGTTTATTTATTGTTCCCTGAAGACTCCTGGAAATGATGCTTGATCAAACAAAACCCCTAACAACATGGATTACACCTAAATATCGTTCGTTTTTCACATATTTCAATGTGGAATTGGTGTTAACAGATCACCTCGAGTCATATCTCCACTGTTATTGTGGTCCGGTGGAGTTTAGGGCTTTGGCAAAGGATAGTCATTGTTTTTCTGGCATCTACAACGTAGTGAAAGTCACCATATTTCTTTAAAATTGTATCATTTATAAAGCTTTTATTGATTATACATTCCCAAACACTCTCATGTTGAAGAATCGTGTAATAATCTCAGCATCAATAATGTGCTGTTAAACGTACCGGCAGATTTACATGTATTTGATGTTTCGGTGAGCGATGTAGAAATCCAGTCCAAAATCCACGGCAGATCTGTTTCCAGATGCATTATGCATTGTAATTTAAAGCACTTATGTTGGCAGTATCTTTAAGGCATCTAAATTGAAAATGTGCTAGATTTGGATTGTAAACAAAACAAGCATCACTGAATGATTAATGAACTTGGAGATGTTGCTCTCTGGTTGAGCATGGTATCAAAAACCTTGAAAGAAGATCAATATCGTCTTCCAGGAACCGTGTGTCACATCTTCTGGATGACCGTTCTTATCAAATGTATAATGCCCGGCTGCAGTTATGATCTCTAAATCCTCTGTGTTATCAGCAGTGCTTCCATTAATTGGTTTTAATTTAAAGGACGGAAAATGTACGGCTCCTTTCTTCTCATGACAACCCACATGAGGTAATTTCATCCTTTGAATGAACCGCTTACAGCTACCAAACGCTATAGAAGAGGACTGAATTGGATATGGTGCCTTTGCTGAGCCATTTCTGATGCTTAAAAAGGCCATCAGTCGCTCAATGCATTCACGTCTCATGATTTGCTTGCATAACAGATATTTCGAGCAGTGAATATACTCTTGAAGGAGCTGTTTGTGCAAAAATTCTAATTCAAATGTCCTTCCGAACCTAAATGTATTTCATTATTCTATGGAACAAAGTATATTTAAAAAAAACCTAATGATTATGTCAATTTTCACAGTTAAAGGAGTAGTTCACTTTTAAAAAACCTTTTGCTGATAATTTTCTCACCCCCGTGTCATCCAAGATGTCCATGTCTTTCTTTCTTCAGTCGAAAAGAAATTAAGGTTTTTGATGAAAACATTCCAGGATTTTCTCCATATAATGGACTTCAATGGGGTCCAAACTGTTCAAAAGAGAGTTTCAGTGCAAACTGTTCAAAGGGCTTTAAACGACTCCAGACGATGAATAAGGGTCTTATCAAGTGAAACGATCGCTCATTTAATAAATAAATAACAAAGTTTAAGTTTTATAAGCTCAAATGCTCACCTTGCTCTGTTCTGTGACGCGCGTTCGTGACTCTCCTGTTTGAAATGGTTTATAAAAGTGAACGAATCTTTTTGTGTCATTTGGTCCATTCAATGAACGAAATGAATGAGTTGACTCTGGAAAAGATTCGTTCATGTTGATGAACAGGAGAGTCACGAATGAGTCATTCGAGCTTATAAAACTTAAACTTTGTTATTTATTTATTAAATGAGCGATCGTTTCGCTTGATAAGACCCTTATTTATCGTCTGGTGTCGTTTAAAGCCCTTTGAACAGTTTGCACTGAAACTGTCTTTTGGACCTTGAGCCGTTTGGTCCCCATTGAAGTCCATTATATTGAGAAAATCCTGGAATGTTTTCATCAAAAACCTTAATTTCTTTTCGACTGAAGAATGAAAGACATGGACATCTTGGATGACACGGGGGTGAGTAAATTATCAGCAAAAGTTTTTTAAAAGTGAACTACTCCTTTAAATGAGTCTATACTTCAAATCATCTTGTCATATTCGTAGTCAAATCTCTGTTTGTTAACAGACAGTGCATCTTGTGAGTCTCCCAGATCTTCTGTTCTCCTCTCCGTCATCATCATCATCTACCCCCTTCCCATCATGCTCTATTAGCTCTGAGCTCAACGCTGCCAGCTTTTGTTTAGCAATGTTGGCAACCTGGACACAGATGTTGACCCGCTCCAGATGTTGTGCAGAGCGCAGCAGGTCCACCCTCATGTTTGCTATTTACACTTAATCAGACAGACAAAGTACTTCCTGTGGGGCGTGTGTGTGTGTGTGTGTGTGTGTGTGAATGCAGTTTGTACCGTTATGTAACACATTTAAATGAGTACTACTAGTAAGTACCACTATAAAATGTTACTTTTAAAGAAACTCATAATTAAAAGGTGTGATACTTATCTCACACTATAAAAGAAACTAATATTGTTTTTAATAAAAGACAGGTTTATGTGCATGCGGAATACATGACCTGCCGAATACTGCTCACTTCCATCTTGAAAACACTTATTGTTGTACACTTTGGTCGCAATATATTACGTGAATCATCTGTAAATATGATAGGTCAACTGGAAACGTTTATTTGTGACGTCTCCTCCACCAATAGGTGATATTTTCAAATCATAAACACGTATATGACATGGCATACTGTCTGGGTTTGTACTTGTTTAGAATAAGAACTTACTTCATGAACATAAAAATAATTCTTTATAGTATAGATGTGTGTTGTATGAATAAAATCCAGATCATCTGCCATGTTGTAATGGTCATCAGTGTCCTCATGGTACTCACTAATCACTACTCTTTTAACTAGGGCTGTTAAACGATTAATCGCGATTAATCACATACAAAATAAACGTTTGTGTTTACATAATATATGTGCGTGCACTGTGTGTAATTATTTTTTTATATGTGAAAATACACACATGCGTGTATATTAGGGCTGTGCAAAAATTAATTGCGATTAATCGCATCCAAAATAAAAGTCTGTGTTTACATAATATATTTGTGTGTGCTGTATATAATTATTTTGTATATATAAATACCTATGCATGCATGTATATATTTAAGAATTATTTGCGCTTAAATTCTGTATATATATATATATATATATATATAAATACATAATCTATATTATATAAATATAAATATTTTATATATGAATAACACATTTTCTTAAATATATACATGCATGTGTGTGTGTATTTATATATACAAAATAATTATATACAGCACACACAAATATATTATGTAAACACAGACTTTTATTTTGTATGCGATTAATCGCAATTAATTTTTGCACAGCCCTAATTTATATATTTAAGTAATATTTTCATGTATATAGATTTATATATAATTTATATTATATATAATATCAATATTTTATATATGCATTTTTTTCTTAAATATACATGAATGTGTGTGTATTTATATATATAAAATAATTATACACAGTGCACCCACATACATTATGTAAACACAAACTTTTATTTTGGATGCGATTAATCGCGATTAATCGTTTGACAGCCCTACACTGTTTATCACATAACATATAGTTGGGAAGAAAGAATAATCAGACGTAGGGAAAGTATTACCATTTTTTTATCTTGATTTCAAGCCTTACATTTTAAACCTGATAAATTGTGCTTGTTTTGATTTGTTATTGAGAAGAAAGGGATTGTTTGTCGTTTTACACTGATTTCCAATCTCTCTTGATTCTCCGCGAGCTGGTGCCGAGTAAACTAAAAATAAGAGACTCGCCCTAAAACCTAATCCATTGTTTGCCTAATTTTTTTCTTCTCTGACAGCTTTTGTGCGTTGAGACTGTGCCGCAGTAAATGGTGTGCTGCGTTAACTTTTGTTATTCTCTGAGTTATTTTGACAGGGGTATTTTTCATCAGTTAGACCGCTAATTAGACGACGACAGACGCATTGATGAGATAGATCGAGGCGGAGGGAAGAATTCATAATGCCCGTTTCCCTCGTCTTAAAGCGGGTAATTAGGGGTGAGGGCGCTGGCAGACCCCAGGACAGCCGGACCACAGCCGCACCTGACTGAGCATGCTAATGAGAAACACTCTCCCTCGCACTCATTTCTCTTTAATTCTCTCGTTTTTCTTCAACAGGAAACAAGATCTCACAAAGAGTTTTCTGCTCCCATTCAACCGTAGTCGTTCTGTCATAGTTTGCTAAGTATGCTAACTTTTGCATAGCATAGGGCCTATTTCCTGTCTGTTCTTCTGGGGGAATAAAAAAAAAAAAAAAAGTTCCCTGAAATATTTTTGGTCTAGCTCTTTTTCACATGCTACGTAGAATTTTTTTTTTTTTTTAAAACAAGGTCATTATATATATATATATATATATATATATATTTTTTTTTTTTTTTTTTTTTTTGGAGTCTTATTCAACTGTGCATGATATGCTAGCATTGCTAACATTGGCTTATTTTCTTTCTCTGTGGGTGAATTTCGGTTGTGTTTGTGCCCATGAAGGGCATTGTGGGACGAGGACGCTACTGAAGGTCATTTCAAACAAAAGTGAGCTACCGAATCCCTTTGATAAGGGTCCTTCCACAAGGGCATTAACGAAGTGCGCATACAACCGTAACCGCTAGCAAAAACGTCCAAAAATAGAAAATGCAGCCGTTTAAAGCATGACTCGGACACTGTTCATTTCGGGACACTTTTATAAAGGCATATAGTACGAGGTTTGTTTTGAATGTGCTGATCTGTTGAATCTGGCGATCGTGAGTAACATGAGATCCATCAGGAGATCTGCTTTAAAGGGATACTCCACTTTTTTTGGAAATAGGCTCATTTTACAACTCCCCCAGAGTTAAACTGTCGAGTTTTACCGTTTTTGAATGTAATCAGACGATTTTCAGATATTTAGAAGAATATCAGTAACCAGACAGTATCTGGTCTCATTGACTTCCATAGTAGGAAAACAACTATACTATGGAAGTCAATGAGACCAGAAACTGTCTGGTTACTGATATTCTTCTAAATATAAAAAAATCAGCTGAATGGATTTGAAAACGCTAAAACTCGACTGTTTAACTCTGAGGGAGTTGTAAAATGAGCCTATTTCCAAAAAAAAAGTGGAGTATCCCTTTAATAGGGTGTTCGGGAGAGTCCGTCGCAGGCCTGCGCTCGCGCTCACACACGTCACCCCATGGACCCGCTGTTATTGTGCAATTTACGGCACAGCCAATAACAGTCCTGTAATGGATTATGACATGGTGCAGTTTGAGTTATCCTCCCATTGTACAACCCTGACCCAGAGGCACATTTCATCCGAGCTCCGTCCCAAGGTGTGTGTGTGTGTGTGTGTGGAGGAGGTTCAGATGAAGCATTCAGGTCAAACTGCTCGTGTGGGATGCTGGATCGTCCATATCGGCTTTACATCTCATCACAGGGCGAGATATACTCTACTGAGGTACTCGAGCGATAAACATATTCTGTTTCTTGGCCACAAAAATCAACATATTAGAATGATTTCTGGAGGATCATGTGACTGAAGTCTGGAGTCATGATGATAAAAATTCAGCTGTGCCATCACAGGTTCAAATTACAACTTAAAGGAGTTCACTTTTGAAAAAAAAAAAAAACTTTTGCTCCAAGATATCATCCGAGATGTCCACGTCTTTCTTTCTTCAGTCGAAAAGAAATTAAGGTTTTCGATGAAAACATTCCAGAATTTTCTCCATATAATGGACTTCAATGGGAACCAAACGGTTCAAAAGAGAGTTTCAGTGCAAACTGTTCAAAGGGCTTTAAACGACACCAGACGATGAATAAGGGTCTTATCAAGCGAAACGATCGCTCATTTAATAAATAAATAACACAGTTTAAGTTTTATAAGCTCAAATGCTCGCCTTGCTCTGTTCTGTGATGCGCGTTCGTGACTCTCCTGTTCATCAAAATGAACGAATCTGTTTTCGTGTCAATTTGTTCGTTTTGTTCGTTGAATGAACCAAATGACTTGTAAAAAGATTCGTTAATTTTGAAATTTTTCAAAATGCTCCTTTAAAATATACAAAAACAGAAGCGTTCCAGAGTTATTCGGATTATAATTATGTACAAATTATAAAAATGTTATTTGTAATAATATTTAGCAATATTTCTGTATTTTGTTTGAATAAATACAGCCACAAAAAAAATGTAATCTTTTCAACCCCATACTTTTTAACACATCTATCTACTCAAGTTTGAACATCTTTAGTTTGCATTCTAAAACATTTCAGATAATGTTTGCGCGCTTTTGTGTTTCCGAAACGTCGCTTTTTGTATTTGAAACGCAAATAAATGTTCTCAGCGTTGCCACAAGTTGCGCTAACAGAACATAGAATGTAATCTTCTAAATTATTACCTTTAAAATGCTTTAAAAACACACAACTCTATCGCCCCCTTGAGGATGGAGGATTACCGTTCGAGGAACATGAGAGTGATAATAAATTGCGTAAATTATGTCTCCCTTATGCTGAAAAAAAGATAAATCTGTTACTCGCGGATTTGTGTGACTGCTTGGCAACTCATTTGTTTGTTCTGGTTGTTTTACTATCCCCCTTTCCTCCCATCTCTTCCGCCATTGTCTTTGTTATGAATCCACGTCTGGGTTTTAAAGGCCAGGTGTGTGTGTGTGTTTGGAAGTGCAGAGTGGCTGATATATCCGGAATGTAAATATCAAACCCTCCTCCTTCACTACACACACACACACACACACACACCTGACTGCTGAAACACACGACATGTTGCTGTTTCCGTCAGTGCTAGGCAAACAGACCCAGGGCTGTGTTAGTATTCAGGAGAGAGCGGGAAGACGGATGGAGAGAGGGAGAGGAGGAGAGCGGTGAAGGGGAAACGTTGCAGTATTTACAGAGCTGAGGCTCGTCTCCTGTGGCCTGTGCACGACTCCAGCCTGGTGAGGACGTCATATTAGCCAAGCTATTTGAGTTTCATTTGAAGAAATCTCCAAAGTCAAACAAATGAGCATGTTTTACACACAAAAACATGCAATCATCTCCTGTGGTTTATGTGCTCTTTTACCATTTATAGTCTTGTCTTGGCTCGGTTGGACACATTTAATCAGTAATTCCTGTATTCAAACAGTAGTTCAAAGGATTCTCGCTTGCAATTAGGAATGAGAGAAAAACTACTTTTTGAAGCTTTGAATCAACTTTGAATCAAAATGATTCAGCTGTTGCGTTTACATGGACCCTAATCTGTCTGTAATCTGACTAGTACAGTCTAATCATTCTACCAACTATACGTAACTTTGCAACTATCCGTCATTAGAGTATTAGTAGACTCTACTTAATATTTGCTAACACTATTTTATTGGTGCCCTAACAGATTTTTTCCTGACTATAAGTAACTTGACAAATACTCTCGAAAAAGTGCAGGGTTGTTTTACCCCAAGTTTGGGTCAAATATGGACAAATTCAAACATTGGGTTGAAGCTGTAATTTAAAAATGTAACCTAATGGCTGGTTTGGTCCATATTTGACCCAAAATTGGGTCAAAATCAGCGCACTCTAAAAAATGCTGGGTTGTTTTAACCCAATTTTGGGTCAAATATGGACAAAAGACAAATACTGGGTTAAAAATGTAATTTAAAAATGTAACCTAATGGCTGGGTTGGTCCATATTTGACCCAAAATTGGGTCAAAATCTGCGCACTCTAAAAAATGCTAGGTTGTTTTAACCCAATTTTGGGTCAAATATGGACAAACTCAAACATTGGGTTAAAAATGTAATTTAAAAATGTAACCCAATGGCTGGGTTGGTCCATAGTTGACCCAAAATTGGGTCAAAATCAGCGCACTCTAAAAAATGCTGGGTTGTTTTAACCCAATTTTGGGTCAAATATGGACAAACTCAAACATTGGGTTAAAGCTGTAATTTAAAAATGTAACCTAATGGCTGTATATATATATAGTATACCTAATATATATACACACACACACTGTAAAAAAATATTGATGGTTTAACTTAAAAAAGTAAGTAACCTGGGTTGCCTTCAAATTTTAAGTTGATTGAACTGGAAAAAGTGAGTTAATACAATGAAGGAGCTTAATTTAACCATCAGAAACTCAAAATAATAAGTTATCTCAACTAAATAAATTATTATAAAGTTGATTTGACAAAAGAAAATATGTTTATATATATTTTTTACAGTGTATAGATAGATAGATATATATACACATAGGCCTATATTATTATTATTATAGATCCCTCAGATCCTTCATGTCTCACTTCATCCTTCAGAAATCAATAATATATTGTTATTATTTATTTATTGATTTATTTCCCCTGCAGTTTTTATGTATTAGTTTGCATCGTTTTGAATATTAATAACCATTTAGACGAACAGCCCTCAGGGGAGTGTGTGAGTGTGTGTGTTTGCGCTCATCCATTATTCACCCGCAGGCTCGGCGTGTACAGTCCTCTCTGCAGGGCATTATGGGGGCTCGGGGCTCCACACGAGATGGCCCTTGAAGAATGTTCCCGGGAGTTTAATTCAGACTCCGGTGATGAATTGCGTGTGTGTCGACGCGTGAGGACTCTCGTCCTTGTCCACTCGTGAGCACTAACAGAGGAGTGTGTCGTCTCCCCTGCCGCCCTTCTTCATTTCTTTGGCATTAATTCTGTGTAAATTTGAAGCATCTGAATCACGGAGGCTTCTGTCGTGAGGAGAAAGATGGAGATAAAACCAGTTTGGTCAACGGCTTGAAGGCATTTGACACCAGGGCCATGTGGAAAACGAGCTCTGGCTGGGAGAGCTAATGACTCACACACGAGAAGAGCTTGATTCTGTTTGCCATGCCCTCCTGGACACACACACACACACACACACACACACACACACAGAGAGAGAACTTGATGCTCTCACAGGATATGTGCCACACGACATATTCTTACTCGTGTGTGTGTGTGTGTGTGAGAAACCCTGGTCAGACACTTGTACCTGGTTGTTTCTTTAATTTCTGGTCATTTTATGCGTTATTTTTTATTATTATTATTATATAAAGATCTTTAAAATGGACTTGTAAACCTTTTTATATGCAGCAATAATTTATTTTGCTACCTTTGTATATATGATTATTGTTTTACCAAGATTTTCAATCTTAAACTATGAAAATCTATTATATAAATTATTTACATTTTTATTTATAATTAAATAAAAATGTAATTTAAAAAAAAAAAAAAAAAAAATAGGGCTTAATCGTGAATTAATCACATCCAAAATAAAAGTTTGTATGTTTTTGTAAAAGTTTGTATATGTATATTTAAGAAAAAAATATTATTTAAATGTAAAATATTTATATTTATATATAATATTAATTATATATAAATCTATATACAGTATATACATGAAAATATTTCTGAAGTATATACAAGCATGTGTGTGTACATAAATATATATATATATATATAATTATACACATTGCACCCACATATATTATGTAAACACAGACATTTATTTTGGATGTGATTAATCGTTTGACAGCCCTAGTAATTATATGCAAATGTTATAAAATTTGGGGTCAATATTAAGATTATTTTAATGTTTTTAAAGAAGTCTCTTTTGCTCACCAAAATGGTATATATGAAGAGTTCAGATGCAAAAGCCTCTAAATGCCATTTGAAATTTTCTTCTTTAATGATGATTTTTATCAAACTTGTATATTTAAGTTCAGTAATTTCACTTAAATAACAATTAATAGGTAATTATCATTGCCATTTAAGTGAAATCACTGAACTTAAATATACAAGTTTGATAAAAATCATCATTAAAGAAGAAAATTTCAAATGGCATTTAGAGGCTTTTGCATCTGAACTCTTCATATATATATATACTTTTTCCCCCAAATTTCATGCAACTGTCCCTCAGCCTCAGTCCAAGCCTCATCTCCACTGTAAACCTGAAACCTTTGTCCTGCTACTGAGTCTACTTTTATTTTGTGTGATTTAAAGCTGTAATTTTGTCAGATTATGTAAAAAGTTTGAAAATATTAGCCTGTGTGTTTAGAATCCATAAAGTCCTCAGAACGTCTCTCAGATCCAGCGTGTGTTTCACCTCACATGTCCATAACACGACTGCTTTGTGTTGCCCAGGACCGTCTTTACTAGGGTTGGGCATCGTTTGAATTTGAACGATTCTGATTCTGATTCCGATTCCTTGTTTCGATTCCGGTTCCTAACGATTCTCGATTCCGATTCTTTTAAGAGGCAGGGTCAAAAAAGTTTAGCTAACCTTGCCAACCAACGGTCTTTCTGAAGGAAATACTCCTTCTGTAAAAATACTCCTTTTGTCACAAATTTAGCATTTTGCCGAGATTTCGTTATTTTTAGAAAAGTGAAGCCACACTTTGGATCGCGACGTAAGGTACTCATGTTCGACTCGCGCGGTTATGCCAACACTTCCGGTAGACGCTTCTTCGTTGGTGTTGTTCAGCGGTTTCTTCTTCCGCTCGGCGGACTGTGAATATCGAAACTATCGAAATTTTAACTTTTGAACGATTCCGGGAAAAACAAAAAGTTAGTCCCGGTTCCAATCGATACTCGATTCTCGATACCCAACCCTAGTCTTTACTGTGGTGGACAGGCGTGGATCGGCCAGATTTGGCACCGGATCGAGCCAGTTTTGTTAAAGTGGTAAAGAAAATGAGAAACCACAAAGATTGTGTCTCACACAAGTCTCTCTCAGCCGCTCTCCGGATGCGTTCACATTCATGTCATTTTCATTTGCATTGAAACATTACCCTTCAGTTCAGCTTTACCTTTTTTCCTGAATCTTGTGACCGATTCTTCTGAGTAATGCAGTTTGAGAATGTAGCGGACAGTTTCTGGGTACATACAAAGTCGAGCAGCTGAGGTCAGATGAGTGTTTACGGTCGAGAACATATATCCGTACTGTACAAGAAACGAGCATTTTGCACAGATGCACGCAAATTCTCATTCGTCTCCGACTGACACTCAACTGTGGCTATTTTCTCTGGGAGACGACTGATATGCTGCTTTATTAATTGCTCTTGAAATATTAAAAGGCTCCATCACGCATGAAATATTAATTCATTTTCGCTGAGATCATCGCGGCTAAATATTTCCTTGTATTGTTGTACATCGGGGTGAGGGATGTGGCGTGGGAAGGGAAAGACAGCGGAGTAAACAGAGACGCCGGCCCGCAGTGATAAAGACCCAGCATTCCTCTCTCCGCCATCCATCCATCTCTCTCTCTCTCTCTCTCGCTCGCTCGCTCTCGGCTTCTTCTGAGCGTTATTAATCTAATGCTTGATTCGTACAAAACTTTGTGTGCGTTTAAAAAATCCAATATTTGAGGTTGGCAAGTAATTACTCATCTATCAGAACAAGAACTTTTTACAAGAATTTTAATTTTGATCTATTATCTTCTGTTAATATTGATTAGGGTGGAAAAGTTATCAAATATTTTTCATAAGACGCCCCCAAAATGTATTTACTTAAAGGGATAGTTCACTTTGACGTTAATTTTTGATATGTTTTCAAGGGCATCCAAGATGTAGGTGTCTTTGTTTCCACAGTATTTTCAATTTTGATATTTTTAGGTCAAACCGTTCTTGTCTGTCAGTCATATAATGGAGGTCTATGGGGTCCACCTCACGAACAGTATTTATATTGTTTTTACCTCTTGTAACCACACTGGACGTGGCTGTGGTTACACGAGGTAAAACGATATAAATACTGTTGGTTTTCTCACACAAACCGCTCGTTTCGTGTCTTAGGCCATCAGTGTGTACTTACTGTACATTTACGAGTCATTAAATCATGTTTAATTTGGACTTCTCTGTGCTGCTCTTTGAGGTGGTGACCATAGACCTCCATTATATGAACGGTTTGACCTAAAAATATCAAAATTGAAAATACTGTGGAAACAAAGACACCTACATCTTGGATGCCCTTGAAGTAAGATAAAACAAATTAATTAATTTTAAAGTGAACTATCCCTTTAATGATCACATATTATCCTTGTCTTTCGGAAAGATTTATCAGTTTGTGTTATTAAAAATATACATAGCCTACATTTTAATAATTTCATTTATTTACTCTGAAACGCATTAAAATATAGTAAAACAGGTTTCGAACAGGATTTCACATTGAACTGTGATATTCGTGTCAGCGCAATTGCTTAATTGTTTAAGCCCCTAAATATAAGCCGTAATAACGATAATGCTTATCTTAGAAAACACTACAAATAATGGCTTTTTTTAGATAATTGAAAAGCTCCGGTGTAGTGTTTCATGCTAACAGGGTTTTTAATGTCTTTGTGAGAATCGGCCAAAGGCTTCTACGACGACTGATAAAATGTCCTTTCCGCAGCCCCGCTGGAATCTGATAAAACTCTTCAAATCTATTTTCGGGTGCAATTATTGTGTCTTGTGTGGCTGCCCTGTAGTCTCCTCTATGAATGTGTGTGTGTGTGTGTGTGTGTGTTTGTTTGTAGGGAATTGAATAGTTCCACTGAGGAGCTGAGCTGCGCCATCATCAACGCCAGTGCACAATGCCCTTGATTTCTTCGCATGTGTGTGTGTGTGTGTGTGTGTGAGTGAATGAGTTTTGGAGAATAACAGGGCGAGCGTGTGAACCAAATCCATTATTTTAATTGCAACATATTTCAGCGACAAAGAAGCCTTCGGTGCTTGTTTGCCCTCTCACATCAGGCTCTGTCTTTGGCTCCACTCCACCTTTCACCTCGCTTCTCCTTTCAGACAGGTCGTCCATTAACGTCCTTGTATTTTATTGTGATTTGAAGGCACATGGCATTACACTGTATGTACGGTACCCTTTCTTTAAAGAATTAAAATGCCTAAATGTGTGTGTGTGTGTGAGTGTGTCACAAATGCTCTAAATGGACCATGTGGGATATCTTATTATGCCTCTTGTCCCAATAATTTTTTGAAAGAAGTGGCAAAAAAACATGAAATTCAATCTGACTATTTAATAGGTACGTTTATGCCCTGTCGTAATTACAACTTGTAAATCGTAATTTTCCAGCTACGACTTGACAGCTGCAACACTACTGTACGTGAAAACACTCAACATGTTAAAGGATTCAGGATTTAGCATTAAGCTTTGTGTTAGTAGAAAACCTGTAGTATTTTCAAATTACCGTGCTTTCCACCCTCATATCCCCCTGAGACGAGACATTTATGTGTTTTTGTCTGGAAAAAATCCTCCGATGACGTAAAAAACGTCATTTTGCGTCATCTGAGGATGTTCTGTCCAGAGGCTAAAGACTACACTGAAAAAAATGAATATGCTTTATCTAATCAATAAAATTGTGGCAACATATTGCAAGCAATATTATTAATTAAATTGTACAAATTAGAATTAATTAGAATGTTAATTTGATTAACTATTACTCAATTCTAATTTGTTCAATTTAATGAATAATATTGCTTGTAATCTGTTGTCACAATTTAATTGATTAGATAAAGCATATGAAGAGTTCAGATGCAAAAGCCTCTAAGTGCCATTTGAAATTTTCTTCTAGAATGATCATTTTTATCAAGCTTGTATATTTAAGTTCAGTGATTTCACTTAAATGGCAATGATAATTACCTATTAATTGTTATTTAAGTGAAATTACTGAACTTAAATATACAAGTTTGATAAAAATCATCATTAAAGAAGAAAATTTCAAATTGCATTTAGAGGTTTTTGCATCTGAACTCTTCATATTCATTTTTACAGTGTACAGTCAGTAGTCGGGTCTGTCCCGCATGTCCTCAACCCGCCCATAGAGGGCGATCTCACTCACAGAGTGAACACATAGTGTCGGCCATCTTGTTTTGGAAGCTAAGCTAGCAGGCTCTCGTTCTGTGGAGAAAGCTGAGTATCCTCTTTGTCCCGGACATGTCCGGCCGTCGATGTCCGGGATTCAGCGTTTGCTTTCTGCAGTCGCAATTCATTGTTTACATGCACAGCTTTTGTTTCAGTCTAACTGGATTCATTCCGATTGGTGAATCTGAATGTAGTGTTTACATGAATGCTAAACGAGCGATCGGTTGATGTGCGTTTTAACCAAAATATAAGTTCAATAATAACTATAACTGACTTGTTAATGTTTTCATAAACAAGAAATAATTTGAAAATAAATGAAAGGCAAAGTTTTTTCAGAGAAACACTTGATAATTGAAATCGATAGCCAAACAAACACACCCCTCCCTTCATTGCTCCGCCCCCACAATAAAACAAACACTATGCAACGACTAACAGCTGGCGCAAGTATACAGGTCCTTGCACAGAGAGTGTCAAATTTTTGATTCAAGTTACCCAAACAGCAAACTGACATTGAATCAACGTGGAAACGACGTCTCTCATGACATTGAAACAACGTTGATTTTGCTCATCGAATTAACGTTGAACCAACGTCAGACGCGGCATTCTTCAAAGCTAAATGAAATCGAAAATTGGTTTGCTTTCATAACGTTGAAACAACGCGTTGATTTTAAGTTGATTTTCCATTAGTTTTGAAAGAATGACGCGTCTGACGTTGGTTCAACGTTAATTCGATGAGCAAAACAATGTCAGATCAACGTTGTTTCGATGTCATATTTCCACGTTGATTCAATGTCAGTTTGCTATCTGGGTAATCACATTTACACACTGCCTTACGAAACTTTCGTGAAAAATTAGTTTGATTTTCTGCGTTTTCGCAACTGTAGCAAGCATTTTGAGAGGTGTTTTGACGATCCAGAGCCACCGAATGACGAATACGAAAATTTCGGCTAATGAGAGCTGTGTAGTTAAACCTCACTCCCCTGATCTCAAGACGCCCCTGAGAGGTTATACAAGTATGCAACTGTTTCTGCAGAAGAAACAAAGCAACCATTGCATCTGTTTTCAAGCCTTCCCCTTTTCTCTAAGTTCTCTCCAGCGCTGGAAAGCTTTTATAATATTAATGCGGGTCTTAAAGCTGTTGCCTGATCGTAACCCTTCTTTTTCCAATGATATTCCTCAGCCTTTTTCCTCATTCTACAAATGTCCGGCTCGCTCTCTCTCTCTCTCTCTCCCCCATCACGAGTGTGTCGAGTGTGTATACTATTGCGAATAGGCTACAAGAGTGTTTTGGTGATTGGCCCGAGCCACTTAATTCTTTCTCCTGTTTACACAGCTAGGACTAGTAACACATACACAGAGCAGACATCTAGCAAACGGTCACAAAATGGTTTGGGTGTTGATTTCAATTGTCAACATCATTTCTCAGAAATCTGCTGGATCTGAGTTGAGTAACTATGCTAAATAAACCATATGTTCATTCCCATAACGGCTGTTGCTTGTTGTGTTGTGGTTTTGTCAATTGATTACTCACATTACTTAATTTTTCCATTTGTGGTTGCCATGGAAACGCATAATTCCAAGTCCAAGGATGTGAACAGCTCAGAGTAGGTTGTCATCTAGTAATTGCGGTAATTACTGTAATTACGACATGGCGTGAACGCAGCATTACTGTTAGGTCTTAAGTCAACGTGAATTGACAATCACAAGACATTTTATTTCCGCGTTGTGTCATTTGTTGGAGTGAAATGGGATATTCAACGAGAACAGATTTAGGACCTGGCTTTATTTTGTCCATCTGGATTTGATTGGATTGTGAAAACTAAAAGTAGGCATTTCTGATTACCAGTCCAAATGCAAGTTTGCTCTTTACGTAATATTTTGAACGATGACGTTGAGGTGTGCTAGTTTGAGTCGTCATACGTCAACACCAAACGTTAGCGATTGATTGGTTATGGATCCAATAGTTTTAAACTTCAACAGAGGACTCGTCTTCGAAAAACTCAAAGCTTGTCGATGGAGAGTGGATGAAATGTGTACGAGTGTCCGGTAGGACCAGGCTAGGGATTCGGTGTCTTTTGTGTTCCCTCTAAAGGTCATGATCTTACTATGTTGAACAATATCAATTTTAAATCTGTGGTCATAAATAACACTACTGTAAAAAAAATATTGATGGTTTAACTTAAAAAAGTAAGTAACCTGGTTGCCTTAAAATTTTAAGTTGATTGAACTGGAAAAAGTGAGTTAATACAATGAAGGAGATTAATTTAATCATCAGAAACTCAAAATTATATGTTATCTGAACTAAATAAATTATTTAAGTTGATTTGACAAAAGAAAAAAATGTCGTGATAACTACACTGTAAAAAATATTGTTGGTTTAACTTAAAAAAGTAAGTAACCTGGTTGCCTTAAAATTTTAAGTTGATTGAACTGGAAAAAGTGAGTTAATACAATGAAGGAGATTAATTTAACCATCAGAAACTCAAAATAATAAGTTTTCTCAAATAAATAAATTATTATAAAGTTGATTTGACAAAAGAAAATATGTTGTGATAACAAATCTTGAAAATATTTTTTACAGTGATATTTTGAAGTTGATTCAAGACATTTTACAGTATTTCACAGGACCATCAAATATTCCATGATAAATACAACACTTGATTTTTCGAGTCTAAACTATACTAAAGTTTTTAGTGTCTATAAAGTTATTGTCCACTCTTTTATTTTTGACTATTTTCCCTTCAAGTTAATACTTGACTTTTCTTGTATTCCCTCACAAAATGATTTCACTCCAAAATGATGACGAAACAGAGATTAAGATGGGTTGCCATCGTGAAGCCGGTCCTGGCGTTCGTAAAGGTTGTGATTGTTCCCTTTGGGTGCCGGAGTGTGGCAATCTGTCCAACGTTACATTCACCTGTCATAGAACAGATCCATGGATCATGACCTTCACACCTGAGGCGGCGACCTCTCGGTGTACGGTGGGAAGTTCATTAGCCACGGTGACCCGGAGGTCGACAGCGCGACGGAGCCATTTGTCCCGACCGGAGCTCCACGCTGAGCCGCTGATTGCGAACGATCAGTCCGGCCGGCTCTCCGCTGCCCCACCACGGGCCAGAATCCATCACCCCGCCTAGAGCCGATGACAGCCGTGATGAGAGCCACGAGGACCATCAGTCACACGGGCCGGACGTCAACAACCGGGAATGTGTGTAGCCTCATGTTCACAGCACGATACCATAGTCTACGTTCAATTTTACAGCATAGAGACAAATATCTCATGGGGAGAGGTCAAGGTCATGCTTTCTGCTGATTGATTTATTTTATTTGCCCTTTACCGGGCTTCATCTTCAGTATCATCTAATGATCAGACTGGTAATTTACGGCTTTCACACACACCTCCATCCGTCTGTGCTCTGGGTGGCCGGTTGGCATGAGTGATGTGTGTGTGTGTGTGTGTGTGTGTAACGCTAGTACAGGTTCAGCGCTCGCCCGCCACACCTTTTAATTCCTTCCTCTGATGCATTAGCTTGCCGGAAACCAATTTTGGTTCTCGAATTGAGCTCTAAATCATCGAATCACTCCGGCGGCCACCTGCAATTTATTACGCCGTCGGATGAAAAAGTAAATATATTATGGATGTAAATAAATTAGAGGTTTGTGATCACGCAACTAAATAGTGTATCGACAGGTGTTGTTGTTATTCCAGGCTTTGAAGGAGGTGATTGATGAAAAGGATGTTCTCGTCTTTAGCTTTAGAAACGCCCCTGAACACGAGTGCATGAAAATGCTGGGTCAAATATGGACAAACTCAAACATTGGGTTAAAAATGTCATTTAAAAGTGTAACCCAATGGCTGGGTTTGTCCATATTTGACCCAAAATTGGGTTAAAACAACCCAGCATTTTTCGAGTGCTCTGTCAATCAATCAATCTTCTCAATCAACCGGCGAGGAATTCAATATGTAATAAATTTGTGTTTTAATCTGTGTTTTCATCTACAGTGACATATTACGTACTATAATGGATACATATTATATCATTATATCATATTTAATTGTGAAACATTTACACATAATGGTAATATTTGCTGCATGTATTACACTTTTTTTCATCATGGAATAAAGTTGAAGTAAACGGAAAGAAATAAAATCATAATAGTCGTAAAATTAGGCTCAATTTTCTTTAAGTAAATTATAATTTCTTTTTTTTAAATCTCCTTTGATTTATGGGTTATAATTATGACCCAGACATTCCTGACGTTTTTTTTTTTTTTTTTTTTTTTGTAATTGTAATCCAAAAACTACATTCTGTCTTCTGTCGGCCTTCCCGTAAGAGGGTGTGTGTGTGTGTGTGTGTGTGTGTGTGTGTGTGTGTGGAGGATCGATGCATGTGAGGCGAGTCAGCACTAATAAAACATCTCATACACTCAATGCTGGATTGTTTCAACCCAAAGTTGGGTCAGATATGGACAAACCCAAATGTTGGGTTAAAAATGTAATAAAAAAAATAAAATTGGGAAAAATAAAAAATAAAAACATTTATTAAAATATATATATATATACAGTATATATATATATATATATATATATATATATATTTAAAATATTTATTAAAAATAATTATAAAAAAATAATAATAAAAAATGTAATAAAAAATAAATAAAATTAGTTTTAAAAAAATAAAAACTAACATTTTAAATGACATTTTTAACCCAAAATTGGGTTTGTACATATTTGACCCAACTTTGGGTTGAAATAACCCAGCATTTATTTAGAGTACAGACAAATATCTCACAGGGAGAGGTCAAGGTCATGCTTTCTGCTGATGTATTTATGTATGTGCCCTTTCCCAGCTTCATCTTCAGCATCATCTACTGATCAGACTGGTAATTTACTGCTTTCACACACACCTCTATCCGTCTGGGCAAAAAATCCTCCTTTAAAAGTGACATTCGACATTGTTTTTTGTGACATTCCCCTTTTATTTCCAAATAAGCTTTATTGGCAAGCTGAGTTAAGTAGGCAACCTGTGGAAAACAAAGCAATCATTAGGAGAAGTCTCACGGGAGACTCGTCCAACTCTTGACAAGTCGGATTTCGTGTGTTTGTGAGGAGAAAAGCGCCTGGAATATAGAGGAGAGGCGCTACACTCCCCATTAAAATAGAGGTGTGGGCACATAGTGCGAAAGATGGAAAAAAGCGCTGTATCATCCCTCCAAGCAGAGCGAAAGAGAAGCGCAGCGTGAGAGAGAGTGCAGCCTGTCAGGATAGCAGAGCTGCTGTCAGATCGACACGAGCCCAGCTGGCCCTTCGGTGGCCCGTGGTGTCACTGTCAGCCGAGCGGGATGGTGGTCTTGTCACCGTGGCAACTGACAGCTGGGATCCCGGGCCGAGCTGGATCAGATCTGAATCCACTCACCTCCACATAACACAAGCACTTCATTATCAGCGCTCTCAGTCTCCCCCGGGACACTTTATACGACTACCGGAACGCTCTCGCTCTCCGCGCTTTTATTCTGGAACATTCCGACAATAACCGAATCCCTCTGCCATGACGCTATCATTAACGAGAAATGTTGCATGACAGATTTAAGCTCATTTTTTTGTTATATTATATTACTGTATATTATATTTTATTTTTAACGTGGCAATATTAATAAAACATTTTGACAGCAGCTAAAATTAAATAGCTATGAACAAACAAATTTATCCACGCATTGAAGTATTTTCGTAAGTACTCACCCCCGTGTCATCCAAGATGTCCACGTCTTTCTTTCTTCAGTGGAAAAGAAATTAAGGTTTTTGATGAAAACATTCCAGGATTTTCTCCATATAATGGACTTCAATGGGGACCAAACGGCTCAAATGAGAGTTTCAGTGCAAACTGTTCAGAGGGCTTTAAATGATTCCAGATGATGAATAACGGTCTTATCAAGGACCCTGCGAGTCATGACTCAAAAAAAGATTTGTTCATTTTGATTAACAGGAGAGTCACGAACGCGCGTCACAGAACAGAGCAAGGCGAGCATTTGAGCTTATAAAACTTAAACTTTGTTATTTATTTATTAAATGAGCGATCGTTTCGCTTGATAAGACCCTTATTCATCATCTGGAATCGTTTAAAGCCCTTTGAACAGTTTGCACTGAAACTCTCATTTCACCATATGTATAGTCTATTGTATAAACATTCATTTTGATGTCACAGGATAGGTCAAGATTATCACAGGGGAAACTCTCTCTCTCTCTCTCTCTCTCTCTCTCTCTCTCTCTCTCTCTCGGGCAGTGGCAGGAGCAGACGATGCTGATGAATGGCATAAACCGCATGTTTGTGTGGAGGTATACACGTGCGTCGTGTGTGTCGGGCGCTTGACGTCGGCCCCGAGGCGGCATGATGAACTGCAGCGATGTGGCTGCGACCCTCCTGTCCTTGCACGATCTCCCCGGTGTAATTAAAGCTCTTAAAGATGAGAAATCACTCACCTTTAATTAATCAATGTGCCTCCGATGGGCCTGACTCGAGGGAGACGCCAGAGCTGGAAATAAATGGGTGTGGATGTGTTTGGGACAGACCACACACACATAAACACACTTTTACTCCGGCAGCATTTACTCTTTTTTAGTCTCGTGTGCACGTAAGCATGCTAGGCTAATGCTAACACACTTGTTTGGCTCTGTTAATGACCCGTTTGTGCGCAGCGGATTGGGGATTATCTCTCATGCGCACACTAGCGCTGAACATGTGGATCAAATTAGCGTAATCTCACCCGGCTAATCCATGAAGGAATTAGGAGTCGCTGCACCCTGATCACACTCAAATCCAGCTCGACCCGAGGGCTACGGTTCACATGGAGGCTCTGGTGGGTTTCTAGAAACTCTACTGACACGCTCAGGACCGAGTGGACTGCCTTTCAGGGCTCAGTTAGTGGGGACCAGTCAGATATCACACATGGGGTTTATTGTGGAATGATGGACTTGCTCTGATTTATCATGCACAGTAACACCATAAACAGCTCAAATAGAAAGAACAAGAAAGCAAAAATGACGTTTTTTTTTTGTTTTGTTTTTTGAAAAGGGACAATGTACACTAATCAACATTCACAACAAATGTAAGTGCACCCGAGTTAGCCACAGGCTAGTTTTCATCGGCAGTCCCCTTGCCAGATGTTACTAGGCATCCTAAGATAATAAATAATAACAATGCAATACAGTTCAATATACAATAAACACAAAGTAAAAAGAATAGACTGTGTTAAAATCACAAATAATCAAATAAACATGAGATATAAGATATAATTAGATGTTAATAAACGATAGAATTATTGTTGGTGAATTGGACCCGCATCAATGTTGACAGTGTTGATTTTCAATAAGCCATTTCTTAACATTAATCTTAAATGAGTTATAAGATGTAGACTCTCTAATTAGTGGGGGTATTGAGTTCCATCCAGTTTTGATTTTACTTTATCTAACATTTAATTGGCTGTATACATTCTCAGAAAAAAAAGGTACAAAAGCTGTCACTGCTGTACCTTTTCAAAAGGTAAACTTTTGTCCATTTTAGGTGGTAATATGTACATTTTAGGTGCTAATATGTACATTTTAGGTGCTGATATGTACATTTTAGGTGCTAATATGTCCATTTTAGGTGCTAATATGTACATTTTAGGTGGTAATATGTCCATTTTAGGTGCTAATATGTACATTTTAGGTGCTGATATGTCCATATTAGGTGCTAATATGTCCATTTTAGGTGCTAATATGTACATTTTAGGTGGTAATATGTACATTTTAGGTGCTAATATGTCCATTTTAGGTGCTAATATGTACATTTTAGGTGCTAATATGTACATTTTAGGTGCTGATATGTCCATTTTAGGTGCTAATATGTCCATTTTAGGTGGTAATACGTACATTTTAGGTGCTGATATGTCCATTTTAGGTGCTAATATGTCCATTTTAGGTGGTAATATGTCCATTTTAGGTGCTAATATGTACATTTTAGGTGCTGATATGTCCATTTTAGGTGGTAATATGTCCATTTTAGGTGCTAATATGTACATTTTAGGTGCTGATATGTCCATTTTAGGTGGTAATATGTACATTTTATGTGTTCATATGTCCATTTTAGGTGGTAATATGTCCATTTTAGGTGGTAATATGTCCATTTTAGGTGCTAATATGTACATCTTAGGTGCTGATATGTCCATTTTAGGTGCCAATATGTACATTTTAGGTGCCAATATGTACATTTTAGGTGCTAATATGTACATTTTAGGTGTTCAAATGTACATTTTAGGTGCCAATATGTACATTTTAGGTGCTAATATGTACATTTTAGGTGTTCATATGTACATTTTAGGTGCTAATATGTACATTTTAGGTGTTCATATGTACATTTTAGATGTTAATATGTACATTTTAGGTGGTAATATGTACATTTTAGGTGCTAATATGTACCATTAAGGTAAAAATATGCCTTTTGAAAAGGTATAGCCACAGTGACAGTTTTTTCTGCGAGTGAATGATCTTTTGAGTGTATTGTAACAGAAGAGGTGTCTATTCTCTAGTTTAGTACAGGCCATGTGACTGAATTGTTGCTGAATTTTTAAAGATATTTCTCTGTTATTTTGAGTATCTTTTTTTCGTGGCTGATTTGTGGCAAAGAATAAGATTAAATCTCAAAACCCGATGTTTTACTGCAGTGTTAGGGCATTTACAATAATGTACTTCTATGTCAATGGGGAGATTGTAAAGTACCGTGATTAAATGCTAAAATTAATTAAGTATAGCTTATAGACCAAGCATTTTACAGTACTACAAAAGGCCAGAATTCGAGAGCTGTGGGATGAAAAGTAAAAGTTGCATTATATTTACACTAAAGGAGTTTTTTTTTTTTAATGCAAATGCATGTTTTACATTACAATGCAAAAATAAAACCAAGAATGTCAAATCAAAAAGATAAATTAGAAATAAAGATGTTCTTGGACACCAGAAATATCAGCCTACACTAATAGTCCAATACAGATGATGCAGACAACCGTATACATTATAAATATTCACAAACTGAGAGAATGTGCACATTAAACGCAATCTAAGTCACTATGGATAAAAGCATCTATGAGCAGAAGTAAATTCTTGTGTATTTCATGTCAAACGCAAGGCTAGTGAGAATTACTGTAAATGAAAGTTTTCTTTTCCCCATGTCAAACACAAGGTTAGTGAGAAAGAATGTGATCTCATAGTCCAGCACAGCATGCATTGGTCATTAAACGCTCAGTGCTGGATCCCCACATTATTACACGACACTTCATCCAAATGGCCAGCGCAATTAAAACCAGGTCGTGAGAAACATTTCGGCTGCGAAAAGAGCTCGAAAGCACACACTGAAAAAACACAAGCAGGGCCTCCTGTGTGGATGGCAGGCTGATTACTTTTCCCACAGAACACACACTCTGCAGCCTTATTAGCTCCGAGCGTGTTGAATATGTGCCCTGCGGACGAGTGTAGTGTATTCGGAAATAAAAAACAAGGAAAATGAGGAAGGGAGAGGGAAATTAGTGAGATGGAGGCCGACATAGACAGCAGCGGAGTTGAGGACAGGAGAAACAAAATGGCCTGATACAGTGAGAAGGGGGCGATCGAGAGGTGATCAGAAACAGTGACAGTGCTTTTCTGTGCCGAGTTGAGTTATCTCTCTTTCCCATCTCTCCTGCGAGTGTCCCGTGATGGATCACTCCCCCGCCCGGAGCCGGCTGCTTTATTGCAGATGTTTAGCAGTCTATAATTGAAAATCCGAGGGGAAATTATTGTTCAATCTCTCTTGCCGAATACCGCCGCTATTGATCGGCTCACGGAGCAGCTGGAAGTATAAATGATCTAATCAGAGCTCTCCGCATTGGTTATTCTGCATTTATTTCAACTTGAGCACAAGACAGAGACGCTCTATCAGAATAACTGGGGGATCGAGGACGCTAACACAAAGAGACGGACGCTGTGTCCGAAATCTCCACTCAAAGCACTACTCCCTACCCCCTATGTTGGAGAGTAGAGCACTATATAGTGAGCTCACCAGCATAATAGAAACACCACTTTCGGACACTACTCGATCGTCTCTAAAAAACGATTCGTTGGCCGAACAACCATTACTTATAAAAGTAATTGGATCAAACATAAAAATTTAAGTATTCATAACTTTTCAACGTTTACTTAACATATATAGTGTGTGTAACTCAAAATTATAAGTTACTAGGTGCACTTAAATTTATACATAAATAAAATGAACAAAAAATAAGGCATGTCAACTACTACAGTAATTGCGTCAAAAGTAAGTAAATCTTAAGTTTTTAAGTACTATATGAGCCACGTGATATGCAATTTCCCTTGATGCCTATCCAGACAAAAATTTTAAGCCATTTTATGAAACACATATGAAGACGTTGAGAAGAGGTAAGCTTATTTTTTGTACTTAGGCCTACACATGATCATTTATTGCATTTTTGGTCAAGAAATTTACTTTTAACTGAATTTCAGAATTGCTACAAATTTTGCATCAACAATTAGAAACGTGTTGCTTACGAATGTAAACGTTTGTAGTCTACATGTTAATGAATGAAATAAGTGTTTTGCACGCGAGTATTTGAAGAGTATATTGTGTTTTTTCAAAATATATGACCATGATGTTGGCTTATGCATTAATGGTGTGTTCACACAGAACGTGAATTTAATTATTTGCGATAGCAGATTACATTCATAGTCAATGCAAAGACGTGAAGACGCATCATTCGCGCCGGGCGTCGCGAAATGGGTGACTCGTTTGCCGCGAACGTCTTCCTCGGTAGAAAAAATTGAACTTGAGCGGGCTGCGGAAGATTCAAGCGTCTAACTAGACGCGACGTGTTTGACGCGTTCGGTGACCAATTCGGACGGCGCTTTCTCCCCCACGGATAGCCTAGATTATAGGCCTACTTTATTAGCGAGTTGTTTTTGGATAAAACAAATGTATGGGCTAAATAGATTTTTTAAAATAAATACATTATATTATATTGAGCTTATTTCTCCAAAATGTAAAAACTAAAAGTGATTTCTGGCCGTTTTTCTTATAATGCGCTACTCCACACATGATTATAACTACTTTTTACGATCCGCGCAATGCATGATGGTATGTAGGGCTTAGGTTAGTGACCATCGGTCGTACACTACTTTTCAAAATGCATTCTGGGATACATTGAGTGGACTATATAGGGTATAATAATCATCACTATACATTCGGACAGCACTACAAAATGGCGAGCTCACTATACAGTCCACTATATCGTGAGTAATGGGTGAATTCGGACACAGCAGGTCACTTTTGGCTCGATGTGTGCTCCACTTTATGCTGTAAAATACGTAAAAATATAGTGGCGTTAACCACGGCAAAGCATTTTATTTTCTGCATTGACGGTAACACTTTACAATAAGGTTCATTTGAACTAGAATGAACTAATAATGAGCAGTACATTTGTTACAGTATTTATTAATCTTCAACAATCCAGCTGTTCGTTGTTCATGCACATCGCATTAACTAAAACTGACAAATACAACCTTTTGATTTTAACAACGAATTAGTTAATGTTGAAATTATTATATACTCATCTTAATAAGTGTAATATGTTAACTAAGGTCGTTACTACATTACCTTTAGCTCCAACAAACACAAAAAATGGTGTAGAAGCAATTTTCACACAGTAAATGACAAGTAAAATTGAATATATGCATGAAATAAAAAAATACTCAGCTCTAATAGTATTTTCTTGTAAAACATACTCCAATAATCTTTGTTTCAGGCCAATGATCTTTGAAAAATACGAAAAAAAAGAGAGATTTTATAAACCTCAGTGTTGCCCAAAGACACCCAATGGTTCTGCTATGGCTAACTATTTTCGTTGACGAACAACAGCACTGTAAAAAAAATATTGTTGCTTTAACTTAAAAAAGTAAGTAACCTGGTTGCCTTAAAATTTTAAGTTGATTGAACTGGAAAAAGTGAGTTAATACAATGAAGGAGATTAATTTAACCATCAGAAACTCAAAATTATATGTTATCTGAACTAAATAAATTATTTAAGTTGATTTGACAAAAGAAAAAATGTTGTGATTACCACACTGTAAAAAAATATTGTTGGTTTAACTTAAAAAAGTAAGTAACCCGGGTTGCCTTAAAATTTTAAGTTGATTGAACTGGAAAAAGTGAGTTAATACAATGAAGGAGATTAATTTAATCATCAGAAACTCAAAATAATAAGTTATCTCAACTAAATAAATAATTATAAAGTTGATTTGACAAAAGAAAATATGTTGTGATAACAAATCTTGAAAATATTTTTTTTACAGTGAGAGCAAAAGCAGACAATAATGTGTCTGCAATATTAACTTGTGTTGAACTGTTGTGTAAAATCAATCACATTTGCAATTGTGCTGCTGACATTAGTAAAACCATCACTCTTGTATGTGTGTATTTTTGCTAACTGTATCATATGATATAAATACATGACAACACAGTTCATTTAGTTTTTTTCTCAGCATTCAGGAGCAGTGATTCTCAAATCAAAAGCTCTTTGTCTGCTGAACTCTATGGGTGGTCTATATTTCCTACTGTCCTACAGTGTGTGTTTGGGAAGATGGCAGCATCTCAACTAGTGTTGTCACGGTACCAAAATTTCAGTATTCGGTACCAATACCAGTAAAAATTCACGGTTCTCGGTACCAATTTCGGTACCAAAGCTTAGTTTAAATTTACATATATTTAAGTGTTTATCACGGTTACAAGTATGGAAACTGTACATTTGTATTATAAACACTTTAGAAAAAAATTAGATAAAATGACCTAAAATAAACAATAGTATACACTAACACATTTTTAAAGTTGTTTGTAAAGTTCTAATCCGTTAACATTTATTTAATGCACAATGAATGAAGTGAACAAACATGAACAATCAAGTGTTTCTATTATATAACATTTACAAACATTAATTAATGTTGTAAAAATATATTGTTCACTCAATGTGTTGATGTGAAGTAGCTAATGTTGATAAATGGTATCTTATTGTAGCATTACCAAACTATAGGCTACAGGAGAAAAAACATGTTTTATTTGATTTGACTGAACTTTTATTTAATCTAAAACTGCATTCATATTTAATTTTGAAAAGGCTTTTTAAAAGTTATAAAGGTTATAAAGTTATAAAGGCTGAGTTATAAAGGCAAGAATATGCCTAGAACTGGCATTGACATTAAATGACACAAATAGGGATGCATCGATACTAATACCAGTACTCTGGTGTCGGTTGGATAATACTACTGTGCTCATGTACTCCTAAAACTACCCCGAAAGCACTTTAGAGGCCGTTCACATATCGCGCGTGTTTTTTTAATTATATTTTTGCGCGTGCTTATTCTTTCCAAAGCGCTTGCTCTCATGCGGCGTCTGTCGTTGCTATGCAACGAGTTTTTATTATGAGCGTGCTTGCTCGCGCCTATATTTGAAATTGCGAATTTGCATGTAATCGGCCTCTTATGGCAACGTGACATTAGCCTAATCCAAAATATTTCCATATGTGGCTCTTTCCTCCTTTCGTGTCAACAAGTGGATTCAGAGAGAGAGAGAGACATATCAGCGTTATGAAGAGGACGCGACTGTGCACCTTTCAGACAGCGCGTCTAGAACTGGATTAACCTGGTATTCGGTACCTAGAAAAGCTGGTACCGTAACATTTTTTTTTTTAGTACCGACTTGGTACCGAAGTACCGAGTTTTTTGACAACACTAATCTCAACACTTGTTTGCCTCTTCGAACAAGATCTCATCCGAGTTTTCCTCTCTATCCTTGATCTGGGCCTGTTCGGAGGCAGCGAGAGTGTGTATGTTGATGTGGTGTTAACAGGTTTATGCTGGGAACAGGATTAGTGTGGCTGAGTTGCGTTAAGTGTAAAGCAGCCCCGGGGTGGAGGATGACTCCTGCGAGCGGCTCTTTCTCTGTTCCTCTGTAAATCCCACATTGTGCTCCTGATCCCGGCTCTCGACTACAGCTCAGCACGGACCCGTCTGATCCTCAACACACACTATCCTACCGTCAAATGTTGCACAAAGTGTGTTTGAGTACAGTTCAGAGTCAAACCTGCGTTACTCACGTGAGCACCAAAGCTCATTGCAGAGATTAATGGCTCTCATGTTTTCCCTCTCTCCTTTTCCGCCCTCCTTTCACTATTTTATTGTCCACCCTTTATCTGCTGTGAAGTGCATTACATGAGTGTGTATTGATTTCTGTCAGTATGGTAAAGGAGTGGAACGCAGCGAGGGTAAACCTATTGCACTCCTCTTCTTTGTGTGGCTTAATCTAACTCTGGTCTAATTACCTGCGTTAAAGAGCCGCTCGTACACAAGAAAGAAAAGACGCATCATTTGCTCCTTTAACGGCAGGCTGTTTCATTACAACCGCCCCACTTTACCCCCATCTCTCCCAGTCTGTGTGTGGCTTCAGCTCTGGCTGGTAAACGAGGATTAAATTGCAATACGTTCGACAGGAGGCGACGCCCCTGGAGCCCGTCGGCAGGGTTCATCTGCATCTCGTGAATATGCGAACCATTTGCTAATGTATGCAAATGGCATGTAAAAAATGTCAGTAATTGGTGGTGGACGGATGGTGAAGCGGATCAAAGGGGGCATGGGCGGCACCATGGGCTCTGCTGGGCGTTACTACTGTACATCCAGGAAGGTCCATTTCACATTTCTCTCGGAATGGTTTGCTATGGTATTTTTAATACAGTTTCTGCTGGTTTTGAAGAAAAATCTGTGGATGATATGAAGAGTTCAGATGTAAAAGCCTCTAAGTGCCATTTGAAATTTTCTTCTTTAATGATGATTTTTATCAAACTTGTATATTTAAGTTCAGTGATTTCACTTAAATGGCAATGATAATTACCTATTAATTGTTATTTAAGTGAAGTTACTGAACTTAAATATACAATTTTGATAAAAATCATCATTAAAGAAGAAAATTTCAAATGGCATTTAAAGGCTTTTGCATCTGAACTCTTCATATATTAAAGTATGGTAAAATGTTTTACACAGATGTTTGAACCACACTCTGCGTTATAAAATGAGCTAAAAATATTAATTAAAAGGGATAATTCACCCACTAAATGCTTCCAAATTTGTATGATTTTTTGTTTTTCTTCTGATATTTTGAAGAATATGGGTAGCCAAACTGTTGGAAAACCCTGATCTAGATGGTATGATCTTTTGTTAGGAAGTACACACCACACTAATACTGTGTTTGACGCCCTTTTGCCTTAATTCTACGTGGCATTGATTCAACAAGGTGCTGAAAGCATTCTTCAGAAATGTTGGCCCATATTGATAGGATAGCATCTTGCAGTTGATGGAGATTTGTGGGATGAAGCTCCCGTTCCACCACATCCCAAAGATGCTCTATTGGGTTGAGATCTGGTGACTGTGGCGGCCATTTTAGTACAGTCAACTCATTGACATGTTCAAGAAACCAATTTGAAACCAATTCAGAGGATGGGGACATGGTGGCCATAAAGGGATGGACATGGTCAGAAACAATGCTCAGGTAGGCCGTGGCGTTTAAACGATGCCCAATTGGCACTAAGGGGCCTAAAGTGTGCCAAGAAAACCATTACACCACCACCACCACCAGCTGCACAGTAGGAACAAGGCATGATGATCCATGTTCTCATTCTGTTTACACCAAATTCTGAAATCGAGACTCATCAGACCAGGTGACATTTCTCCAGTCTTCAACTGTCCAGTTTTGGTGAGCTCTTGCAAATTGTCGCCTCTTTTTCCTATTTGTAGTGGAGATGAGTGGTACCCGGTGGGGTCTTCTGCTGTTCAAGGTTGTGTGTGTTGTGTCTTTGCTGCATACCTCGGTTGTAACGAGTGGTTATTTCAGTCAAAGTTGCTCTTCTATCAGCTTGAATCAGTCGACCTCTGACCTCTTGGCCCACAGGACTGACCCATACTGGATGTTTTTCCCTTTTCACTCCATTCTTTGTAAACCCTAGAAATGGTTGTGTGTGAAAATCCCAGTAACTGAGCAGATTGTGAAATACTCAGACACCAACAACCATTGCTTAAATCCCCTTTCTTTCCCATTCTGACATTCAGTTTGGAGTTCAGGAGATTGTCTTGACCAGGCCCACACCCCGAAATGCATTGAAGCAACTGAACAGGTCCATTAATGAGAAATTGAACAGGTCTTCCTAATAATCCTCTAGGTGAGTGTCTAATCCGAACGTCAATCATCTGACCCACTCTCTAGTCCACTATAGAAAATATAATTAGTCCAGGAAATATTGTCTTTGTACTTTCTCCGTCTCCTCCAACTGCTTAATAGCAGTAACCTAATTAATATCGCCCAAGGCCAGATGGCGTTTATAGACCACTGAAGTAGATTTTAAAGGCCATTTCTCTGCGGAGCTCCTACCAATATCTCCATGAGCGATTTTGGCTGCATTTCTCATCAGATTGTTAGTTTCATTGTGGATCTTTATAATCTGAGAGAAGATATTATACCTTACGGCTCATATATAGATTTAGCTCCTCCGGAGTAAGATTCATGCCTCATCGATCCGTCAGGGGAAGAATAAGACTCAACAAATGAAAAATAAAGTCCTGACAAATAAAGAAACCATCTGTGACTTTATGAGGCAGAAGTGGACTGTGGGTATAGAGGAGAGTTACGGCTCAAGGGGGAGCCGGTGTGAATGGCAGCTACCGGAGCCATGCGGGTCTTTCAATTAAACGGGAAGGCCGGGAAGGTCAGTAACTCTCGTCTCGGAAAGAGCACTGTCTTATTAAGACAACGTCAGATTGAGTGAGAGTGAGAACGGATTGAGAAAATGAAAGGAGGCTGGCCTCGTTGCTCAGCTGAGGAGAGCGAGACTGTCAGTGAGTGGTGGACACAGGGCTGAAAATGAACCAAGAGAGTGGGAGAATAATTTGTCCGTCCCCAGTGTTGACTGAAGAAAGGAGACGGAATGGAAAGTGGAAAAAGCTGTAATTCCAGCTCCGGTAGATGTCCTTTGGGAAAATCACCCCAGCCTACAGTAGCCCTGCAGGCCCATAAATCACCCGACGAGCTCCCGGCTCCCAGGAACCCTGTGGTGGTGACCCCTTCCTCCGCCTCTTCACACACCAGACCCCATTTCTCTTTCATTTCTTAGATTTGGATGCATCTCATACTGTGTGTACACTCTACAATTGCCCTTTGACGTGATTCACATTTGGATTTCATGCAAAACGTGCATGATTTTACTATTTATTACATTGCATAGAATATTTAGGCCTGGTTTCACAAACAAGATTAGGCCTTAATTTAATTAGGATATTTAATAAATATATGTATGTATATATATATATATATATATATATGAAATATTTTCATCACATTTTTTCTTTTGTCAAATCAACTTAGATAATTTATGTAGCTCAGATAACATTAAATTTTTTGAGTTTCTGATGATGAAATCAAGCTCCTTCATTGTATTAACTAAATTTTTCCATTTCAATGAACTTAAAATTTTAAGGCAACCAGGTTACTTATTTTTTAGTTAAACCAACAGGCTGTCTACTGTCTATTTTTTACAGTATATATATATATATATATATATATATATATATATATATAAAATTGGTGTTCATTTTGAGACAGCTCAAATATGCATTTTAGTCTGGGACTAGATTTAAAGGAGTAGTTCACTTTTAAAAAAAACTTTTGCTGATAATTTACTCACCCCCGTGTCATCCAAGATTTCTTTCTTCAGTGGAAAAGAAATTAAGGTTTTTGATGAAAACATTCCAGGATTTTCTCCATATAATGGACTTCAATGGGGTCCAAACGGTTCAAGGTCCAAAAGACACTTTCAGTGCAAACTGTTCAAAGGGCTTTAAACGATTTCAGATGATGAATAAGGGTCTTATCAAGCGAAACGATCGCTCATTTAATAAATAAATAACAAAGATTAAGTTTTATAAGCTCAAATGCTCGCCTTGCTCTGTTCTGTGATGCGCGTTCGTGACTCTCCTGTTCATCAAATTGAACGAATATTTTCCAGAGTCAACTCGTTCGTTTTGTTCATTGAATGAACCAAATGACTCGGAAAAAGATTCGTTTGACTCATGTTTGAGCTGAAAGAAACTTGCTCTGACTTATCTTAAAATATGTCACTTTTATTGTTTTGTCTCAAGATGTAAAGTTTTCTAAAGCATGTTTTAAAAAAGCCTAATTGAACTAAGGCCTAATCCTGGCTCAATCTAACCCCGTCTGTGAAACCGGGCCTATACTCTTCCATGTTTTGTTCATCATGATAATCTTCACACATGGACACATTTTTCTATGAATTTTGAAGTCTAAAAATAACGCGTTGCAATTATGAAAAATAAAGTTGCAGTTGCAACATATAGTCAGTTTATACTTTATTTCTCGTATCTAACAATATTGATTCCTGAGAAACAAAGTCTCATTCACATGTACATGCTGAGGTGGAAATGGACTTGCTTTGTTTCATAGTTGCAATGACAATTTTGAGTGAAACTAGATATTTCATCTGAAGACTTCGGATGGAAAATGCAGCAAGTTATTATGATTGAATACAGGCGTTTATTGTCTTGGGAACAACATACACCAATGCACATGCACATCAAGATCTCTTTTGAATTTATGTTGACTTTAAGAACAATCCAGCGGATAGCTCTGCACGGTCTGGCTTTGACAGTACGCTGTGTGTGTGTATATATGCGAGGCACACACTCCTCCGGGTTCCCGCTGGAATACCACTGCTGATCATGTTTGAATATACAGTGTTCTGTCCTTTAATACCCTGGTGCCATTGATCAGTCCCATCGTAATTGTTGCCTGCTGAGGTTATCAGACCCTCCGCGTCCCCGAGGACGACAGGAAGGCCCATGCCTGCTCTCCGGAGACTTGTTGTGGAATATTTCCGGCGATCGTCTCATTGAGTGGAGGTCCGGCGAGAGTTATCGTGACTGCATACAGGGGAGAATAATTGTTTCTGAGCTTGAACGGGGTGACATCTCAACTTCGTCTGTATTTCTCACATATTTCATGGTTCTCCCTTGTGCATTGAATCTCTGCGTTTTTCTTTCCCGATACGAATGCTCTTGAACAATACATTAGTCTGACAATGTGTTTCCAACATGGTGTTGCTGCAATATTGCAGTTATTTTCTGGTTGCTGTTTGCATGTCTGAAATCCAAACGGCAGGCAAGCTTTTGTTAGGTTTTGCTTCTTGAGTGAAAGATTATAGCAATTGAGGTTAGAAGAAAATAAAATCTGCGTTATGCGGTGGCGCGTGCCTTAAAGCTATTTTTTATGTAGTGTATGCATGCATGTGTGTGAGATCTCTAAAAACTCCCAAACTGAAAAACGGCAGTGTGTCAGCTTTTCATCACATTTCTTTCTACCTCAATGACCTCCATCCATAACTTCTTGAATTGAGTTTCTTTATCCTGTACTCTACTGCAGATTTTAATTGTGAATCGTGGGCCGGTAGCCGAGTCCCCAGTCTCATTTATGCGGCGCCTGAGACACTAGACGGGACTTAACTAGCCCTGAACAAGCAGAGGTCAAGTCCTCCGAGGTCCACGTCTACACCAGAGACATCGGCCGTGTTATTTTAGACCCGCAGCCCATTTGATCTGTGAAGAGCTTGAGAAATTAATTAAGCTAATGCCAGGAAATAAAAGTTGTAGTCCAAAGTCAGCAGGAGGGCCTCTTCTTTGTGCTCCGGTTATAGTGGACGTTTATAGGTCTATGTGGGAACGAATATTGATTTCATAAAAGGTCACTCAAAGCAAATGGAGAAATAGGGTGATTACTCCACCCCACATTCACAGGACTGTTTTCCACATCTGGGCTTCAGAAGTCAATAAGAGCGTCTTCATGAGAGGCTCTCAGCGGGAACTTTGAGATATTGGCGTTCCAAACAGTCCTTCAATTGAAATCAATAAATCTCTATTTATTTTTGTCATTTATTTGTGGCCAGATATTTTACCGGTGACCTAGTCTCTTATACTGTAGTTATAACTATTAGAATGATAACCCGACTCGCACACACTCTAAAAAATGCTGGGTTGTTTTAACCCAGTTTTGGGTAAAATATGGACAAACCCAGCCATTGGGTTAAAAAAGTAATTTAAAAATGTAACCCAACGGCTGGGTTAGTCCATATTTTACCCAAAATTGGGTTAAAACAACCCAGCATTTTTTAGAGTGTATAGAATTTCAATAGAATTCTGTTTGAAGAACCAGCCACTGGTATTTAAAACTGCACTCTAAATAATGCTGGGTTGTTTTAACCCAATTTTGGGTCAAATATGGACAAATCCAAATGTTGGGTTAAAAATGTCATTTCAAATTTGAACCCAACTTCAACTTTCAACTGTAAAATTTTTAATTGAATTTTTATCCCAACATTTAGGTTTGTCCATATTTGACCCAAATTTGGGTTAAAAGAACCTAGCATTTTTAGAGTTTAAACTTATTTGTCTGTATCTACACTCTAAAAATACTGGGTTGTTTTAACCCAACTTTGTGTTAAAAATATAATAAAAAAAAATAAGCCAATGGCTGGGTTTGTCCATATTTGACCCAAAGTTGGGTTAAAACAACCCAGTATTTTTTAGAATGTATATATATATATATATATATATATATATATATTTAGTAAAAATCTTATTATGCAAAGCTTTTATTGAAATATTGTAGGTGAAATCCAGTAATTTCAATAGAATTCTGTGTGAGCATTGTTTTGTGCATCACTACACTATTGAAAGTGGACTTTTTCACTATTTCGCACGGGGCACTGCTACTTAATATGTTTTTAAGTCATTAAATTAAAATGTAACCAGTGTGTTTACAAAGAGTGCATTTCTAAGAAGAAGGCATTTTTAAAATAGATTTTGAAATGATCTTTTATTGTGGACACTTGTTTGTCATTGAACCATCATTGAAGATCATATCTTCCTCAGAACCAACTCTCTTTGATAAAGTGGTAAAAAGCTGTTCTGAGTCCATTTCAGGACCGATTGGGCCTATAAATCTGCCCTGGCCTCCACTGAGACCCGAGACCAGACCAGCTCAGTAGACTCTTCTAGTCCACTCACTTAAAGGAGAGTCCCTCCGCAAACACACCACTGGTCATTTGAATGGTTAAAAGGGTTCACTCTGAGACATTTTTAGGAATTGGTGTTGAATTGCAGCATTTTTGATCATCCAAATAGCACATTTGGACTGATCGAGCCCCCCACACCATGACTTTATATTCATTTGGCTCCCTCTCTCTGTGCAGTTACATGATTTATGTAATCAGACCATGTTTAATCCTTAAAGGAAGGTTCTCTTCATCTAAAATTAAACATGATTCAAGACCAAAAGGCAATGGAAAGTTTCTCTCTGGCTTTCATTTCTCTTCCTCATCCTTTCTCTCCTCCTTTTTAAAATCGGTTTAATCGATCTGCGCTTAAGCTCCAGAGAGATAATCAGTTTGTCAAATCGCTGAATGGGGCTCCATCAATCGCCGGCTTGTGTATTGTGTACCTGTGCCTTCACCACAGCTGGGGCTTTGTCATCTGAAACGTGTTTTGGAAATCTATTAAAGTGTCTTCAATGAGCTGGAGATGTGTGGAAGGTGCGGCGGGACGGTGTCCCTCAGGTGTGGAGACCAACAGCGAGCGAGCAAGGGGTGAAGATTGCATTTCTTTCCTTTAAGGGGAGCTTGTTTAATGAACGCAGCGTCTTCCTTTGCCTGGATTCCCAGAGCGTGTTGTGTTCCCATGTCCTTGTGCTGATTAAATCTAGGTTTTCACTAAGCGGATAGTTTGTCCTTTATTTTGCTTTTGTCTTATTGTGAAGTATACAAAGTCCTGTGAATAAGTATTTGCCCCCTCACAATTTTTTTTGGTTTCCGTAAATGATTCAGATCATCAAACACATTTTAATATTACACACAAAAAAACACTCTTTTTCTCTTGCCTCTTCCTAACCCACTTCATCTTTATATATCATTACCTCCCTCTTTCTCTCTGAAAGGAAAAGGTGACGGGGAGTTTGTGGAGAGCCAGAGAGACACCGAATGAGAGAGTGAATAAAGAAAGGAGGAGAAGAACAGGGTGGAAACAATCGTGGGTTATTCATGACACCATTATCCTGGGCTAAGTGACAGGAATTGCACAGACAGCAGTGTGTGTACGCTTTGATTAATGGAAAGAATGAGTGAATGTGACAGGACAGGTGACCAGCCACGGGACGCACTCTCCGATGACACTTTTAACAGCTGCCCCGCTCGGCATTCTGGGATACTTCCTGTCACTGGTGCCAGGGAAATTGAGCCATCCGTGTGCATTTTCCTCCTACAAAAGCACACCTGTGACATTGCATTCTTCTTCAGTCTGGAGCGCTTGAGTCTACATTCATTTGCATTGGAATGGAAAAGAGCAGCATGAACATTCTGCAAAATTTCTCAAATTCGCGTCTCGCTAAGGAAGGAAACCCATCGATTGTGAAAAGCCCAAGGGTGTATCAACACTATAAGAAAACGCCATTTTACCTGTTTAGTGATTGTGGAGAGTGACATGAAGAGATAGTAGGACAGGTCATCAGCCAATTAAACCTCCAACATCCCCACCGTTTTAATCAGAGCACACAACTCTCTCTCTCTCTCTCTGCAGTTTCATTCCTTTCCTCATTTCCAAACATGGCACAAATGCCTGAGCCCAATTATACATTTGTGTGTGGTTAACTCTGTTTCGGTCCCAAGGAGATTTCATTTGTGGTGGGCTAGACGAGAGCTATTTCTCTTCTACTCCTGATGATCAAATTAAATTAGCTTTAATATTGTGACAAAACACCTGCGTTGTTTTACACCCACAATTATTAATGTGGGAAATCACCATGGTAACCATTTTTAGTACTGTACTTGCTATTGTCATACATAAAAAAAATTCAACAATTTGAGAAATATTTTCAAGACCTGCACAGTATACACTCTAAAAAATGCTGGGTTATTTTAACCCAATTTTGGGTAAAATATTGACAAACCCAGCCATTGGGTTACATTTTTAAATGACATTTTTTACCCAATGGCTGGGTTTGTCCATATTTTACCCAAAATTGGGTTAAAACAACCCAGCATTTTTTAGAGTGTAGTAGCAATAACTGAGGCATAAAGCATATCGTGTTAATGTACACCCTAAAGATGCTGGGTTGTTTTTTTAACCCAACTTTGGGTCAAATGTGGACAAACCCAAACGTTGGGTTAAAAATAGTATTAAAAAATCTAACCCAATGGCTGGGTTTGTCTATATTTGACCCAATGTTGGGTTAAAACAACCCAGCAATTTTTAGAGTGTATATTTTCAAGATTTGTTATCACAACATATTTTCTTTTGTCAAATCAACTTTATTTAGTTGAGATAACTTATTATTTTGAGTTTCTGATGGTTAAATTAATCTCCTTCATTGTATTAACTCACTTTTTCCAGTTCAATGCACTTAAAATGTTAAGGCAACCCAGGTTACTTACTTTTTTAAGTTAAACCAACAATATTTTTTTTACAGTGTAGTAATCACAACATTTTTTCTTTTGTCAAATCAACTTAAATAATTTATTTAGTTCAGATAACATATAATTTTGAGTTTCTGATGGTTAAATTAATCTCCTTCATTGTATTAACTCACTTTTTCCAGTTCAATGCACTTAAAATTTTAAGGCAATACTTTTTTAAGTTAAACCATCACATTTTTTTTACAGTGTCGTGTTAATGTACAATCTAAAGATACAGGGTTGTTTTTTAACCCAACTTTGGGTCAAATGTGGACAAACCCAAACATTGGGTTAAAAATGTTATTAAAAACTGGGTTTGTCCATATTTAAAACAACCCAGAAATTTTTAGAGTGTATAATGACGTATTTGTAAAACTGCATACATTTTTGTAATGCATAAATCCTGAAATAGCACGATATTAAGATCATAGATAATAAGAATATATTCACTCATTTTTAATCCTTCAGGCATGAGTTTTTCCGCTTATATGGTCAGATAAGTTAAGCTGTTGTACTATTAGCTAAATGTTCTCTTACTCATGCCTCACTACACATTGTGTATATACTGTGAGCCACTAACCCACTGAAGCACGTGCAACGGCCCTTTTTCGGAAAGCACAAGGCTTAGCATAGCCTTTAATGAGAGACCAATTGTGTGGTCTAATTATCATGCACAGTGCATTTATTTGTGTAATGCTAATGGCAATCTAAATATGATGACTCTCAGATTGGGATACAGAAGTTTGGCGTGCCTCAAGTCTTTGTCCTGGGGCCATTTTGGCTCTACTATACCGGCTCCGGAGGGAGGAGCTACAGTGCTGGATCGGCTCTCCTGCAGCTGACTTTGATGTATAGCTCATTTTGGCTCTTTGCTACCAGTTTGTTGATGGATGGCTGTGATGGTGATGTTTTGTCCAGCCTCTCTGGTCCTCTTGACTCTGAGCTGGTGGAAATCCATCACTGTCCAGTAACAGTTGCTGACCCCTGATAGATCCAACCAAATGCCACACACACAAACCTTCTCGTTGCTCTAAACAACTACATTACTTCATTACACTTTAGGTAACGCATAGTTGAAGAGTCACTAAAGGTCAACCGTTCCCTGTTCAGAAGCCTTGTTATGCGTAAAGGGTGATGAAACACCAGTCCACTCCTCTTCCCCACAGGGGTCAGGACGGTTGACACTTCCGTCTTCATTGGCGAGCCCATTGGACGTCTGGTGAAAGAGAGATGTTTGAGGAGTTACAGTAAACCATGGGCTGATGTAATATTCATGGGCCTGGCGGAACGATATTGCCCTAAATTGTAAGAGGAAACCGAGCAGTAGACCGTTAAACCCGCTTCTCAATTTGACCGATCCTCTCTGGACATTCGCACACACACACACACACACCCTACAGCCTCTTTCACTCTTGCTCACTTTCTCCAGGTCTGCGATTCCTTTGAACAAAACAAGCATGCAATGGTATTTTTGAAGTCAGAATAATCCGACTTATCGTCCTTTTCAGCTGTGCCGTCTCTCGGGAGGTCGGGATGATTATTTTGTCAGGGGATAAATATTTAAATAGATGAGGGATCGATTCAGGACGTTTTTATATTGAGTGGTCGTCGCTGTGTATTTTCTCTTTGCTTTTATTTCTTTCCCGTTCTCTCTGTTTAGCTTTGATCTGTTCTCGATTCGCTGCTGAGTAACAAGTCGTATAGTAAGACCATGTGCTTTCAGTCATTTTGCTGGATATATTAGCATCCTTGTTTAAGCTCCAAAGCAATTTTGACCAAATCTGCAAGCACGTGAAATACACAAGCAAACGCCGAGAGACGACCTCCTTTGTCTGCTAAAGCAAAGCCAGCACAGTTAATTAAGATGTCTGTTCAGCACAAATTAACTTTTGTAATTTTGCCAAGGCATTATGGGAATGTTTCTGTTTTACAAGTATTCCCATATGGATTTTATTGATCATGAATGCATTTACCAGAATGGTTTAAGACATGCATAAACCTACAATAATAAAAGCGCATGCTTGCCAGTGCCACATTGTAAACTATTTTAGTGACACTGGCTTCCGAGCACGGCACTAATGTAAGTGATATAAATCTTTACCAGAAATAAATGTTATGCAAATGATTCAAAGGCAAATCGTGTATAAATAGTGTACTGGATAAAGAAAAGAATCAGGCGCTGTAAACAAAAATATTGTTGGTTAACTTAAAAAATTAAGTAACCTGGTTGCCTTCAAATTTTAAGTTCATTAAAATGGAAAAAGTGAGTTAATACAATGAAGGAGATTGATTTAATCATCAGAAACTCAAAATATTATGTTATCTGAACTACTTAGATTATCTAAGTTGATTTGACAAAAGAAAAATGTTGTGATTACAAATCATGAAAATAATTTTTACAGTGTATTTATGGTTTTGAAAAAAAGTTAAATAGTTAATTAAAGTGTTTTCCACATATATCACAATTTTTGTTGTTGTTGGTTCGCACCCCATGACTTTTTATTTAGTGGAGGTTATGCTAAAAGATTATGCTAATGTATTCTTAAAAAAAAAATCTCATTGCACCCCATTTACAACCTAAATGAATTGTATATTTCTCAATAAATAGGAATTAAAGTCAGCTGGCGTGAAACTGTTTATTATCTTCCGAATATTCGAGTGAACATTTCGTCTAAATCCGACCCTTTAGCGTCAATATAACACACTTCGGTTATGGGTAGGTTTAGGTCTGGTGTAGGGTTAGGGTTAGACCACTAGGAGGCGCCTGCTGCCCCATATATATCTGGGTAAAGGGTTTCATGTGCACTGGATGTAGACGCAATGTCGATAGTGTCAGTATATGATGCCTTGGGATGAGAATACAAGCACACGTGAAATAAAATAAAATAAAATGATGTGCACGGATAAATCATTTATAATAAATAGTGGAATATTCCATGAAAGATAATAATTGTCCATTTTAAATTAATTAATCGTAACGTTAAATACGTGTGACATGTCACTCAACGTCATCTCTTCATGGTTGCAGATTTTGACTGAAATAACAAACTGACCATAGAAAACAGTTTGTGAATTGCGTTGTCATGTTTCTGACCGCGATGATGCGTGACATGGAGCTGTAAGCGTCTGCGCCCGTTGTCTTCTCCACAGGTGCGGCGTCTGCTTCAGTGACATTTCATTTACCACTCATAGCTTTCACTGGAAAGTTGCACCTGCCTCTTTGAGTGTGTGTTCCTCGCTGCCATTGATTTTTCCTCTGAACAGGAGAGCGAGAGAGAGAGAGACAACACTTGCTCTATGGGATTCTTCCTGACGCCCGTCTCACCGCTCTGTCAATAACTCAAAGGTGCCACAGACAGATCCTTTTCTCACTTTTTTTGCTCTCTCTCTCTCGCACTCTTTCACACGCCATGCGAATATTGTCACATCGATAGCATTCAGTAACAGCCAAGACTGGCGCCACCTTTTTTATCGAAGAACGTCCCATGCCAGAAATAAAGACAAATCTCTAGCTGAGAAACTCTGTCTTGCCAAACGTCACTGGGTTTGATTATTGCACACCCAGAATTGCTAAAGCACAATTTTCTTGGTTTTCATGTACTGGGTGGGTCTGATGACTTTCATAAATAATCACAGCATTATTTTTGCCGTATTAAATCATTATTTTGTGTTTATTAAACCTGAATTTTATCCACTTTATGTATACGTTTTTATCCAGATGCACAGCATTACAGTGGTTGACGCTTTTGAAAATGAGAAATTCGTTGAACGTAGCCTAAACCATACAGTATACATATATATATATATTGGTACTATAATGAAGTGTTAAGCAAGTTATTATAGAATAAGTGAGCTGAGAGGGGGTTCTTGGGTCAATAGGGTTTAAAGGAGTTTTGCTGATAATTTACTCACCCCCGCGTTATGCAAGATTTCCATGTCTTTCTTTCTTCAGTGGAAAAGACATGGTTTTTGATGATTTTTCTCCATATAATGGACTTCAATGGGGTCCAAACGGTTCAAGGTCCAAAAGAGAGTTTCAGTGCAAACTGTTCAAAGGGCTTTAAACGACTCCAGACGATGAATAAGGGTCTTATCAAGCGAAACGATCGCTCATTTAATAAATAAATAACAAAGTTTAAGTTTTATAAGCTCAAATGCTCGCCTTGCTCTGTTCTGTGACGCACGTTTGTGACTCTCCTGTTCATCAACATGAACAAATCTTTTTTTGTGTCATTTGGTTCTTTCAACGAACGAAATGAACGAACTGACTCTTACCCCACTGTAAAAAAAAAATATTGTTGGTTTAACTTAAAAAATGAAGTAACCTGGTTGCCTTAAAATTTTAAGTTCATTGAAATGAAAATAATTGAGTTAAAACAATGAAGGAGATTAATTTAATCATTACCTGAACTACATAAATTATCTAAGTTGATTTGACAAAAGAAAAAATGTTGTGATTACAAATCATGAAAAGATTTTTTACAGTGTATGGTTTTGAAAAAGTTAAAAAGTTAATTAAAGTGTTTTCTACATATATCACAATTTTTTGTTGTTGTTGTTGTTGTTGGTTCGCACCCCATGACTTTGATTTAGTGGACTCGGAAAAAGATTCGTTCATTTTGATTCGAGTTCGAACAGGAGAGTCACGAACGCGCGTCACAGAACAGAGCAAGGCGAGCATTTGAGCTTATAAAACTTAAACTTTGTTAAATTATTTATTAAATATTGATAAGACCCTTATTCATCGTCTGGAGTCGTTTAAAGCCCTTTGAACAGTTTGCACTGAAACTCTCATTTGGACCTTGAACCGTTTGGACCCCATTGAAGTCCATTATATGGAGAAAATCCTGGAATGTTTTCATCAAAAACCTTAATTCATTTCGACTGAAGGAAGAAAGACATGGACATCTTGGATGACACGGGGGTGAGTAAATTATCAGCTAAAGTTTTTTTTTTTTAAAGTGATTTACCCCTTTTAAACCTCACATAAGTGTCATCACCAAATCATCATCCTCTAGTCTACACGCTAATGCAGATCTTGATGACGATGGCAGTCGATACACAAGCTTTGGTAACAGCTGCAGAACATTACAGTAATGGCAGGAGCGGAGGAGTCCCTGTAGTTTAGCTGTGACTCAAGGAGGGGAAAATGAATAAAAGAAAATCGTCCAGAACTTTTGAGATCATTCAGCCAGAAGGACAGGATGTTCTGAAACCTGAAGTAATCGATTGATATCCTCTTCAGTTATTACATCACTCACAGAATAATAGCCGGGCGTTGAGGCTTACAGTGTGTTCAGCATTTATCCTCTGCTGGCCGAAGCTGGAACTGCACTTTCTGAAACAAACATTCAATTCATCAAAGAATACAAATCGCTGTTCTCACCATAAAAAATGTTTCGTGAGCAGTATTTCTGATGGATCATGTGACATTGAAGACTGCTGAATATCCAGCTACAAAAAATAATGTTATAATAATATATTTCAATATTATCGAACTGTTTTGATCAAATAATGCAGCATTGGAGAGCATAAGAGACTTTTAAACAGTACTGTAGATCCTCTTTTAATGGAGGCAAGTGTATACCGCTAACACAATGCTAGGCTAAAGAGAAAGGAGATCCATCTAAACACAATGGAGGCATGTGAAATTTCACCACCAATAACAAGTTCTTGGAGAACAAAGACCCGACTATTCTGCGAGTAAAGAGTTTAGCATTTGTAGACGTGACCTATCAGTCGTCACTCGAGTTATCAACTCCCGCCATTTCTTTGAACATACTCTTAGCAATTAGCCTAAGAGCGCGGAATGACTTATTGCAGGAAAGGATCTCTGCACTCTTTTGTGTGAAGATCCGCTTTCCCAGTCTGGGATGGAAAAGCCACTCGAAGGTCTTCCCTTCAACAGTGACGTGACCTCGTGTGTGTGTGTGTGTGTGTGTGTTGACCTGTGACCTGTGCGAATGCCAGAGGGGGGATCTGTTATCTGGAGCGCTAATCATAACACTCTCGTCCTCTTGCTTACAGAACAGCGCTCTGAAGAAACAGATTAGATCTCGATCGCTGTCGCCCATGACCAGAGTGTGTGTGTGTGTGTGTGTGTGTGCATTTTGTCTCATAACACTGTACATTTCTGGCCCCTCTCTCTCCAAACAAAGTGCGTTAGATTATTTTTGCAGTATGAGCCCACTCCCAACATCAGGAAACTGGAGAACACTGCCGATAACAGCCGTTTCTGATTCTTCCAGCTGATTAGAGATAAACCAGGGTTGTTTTCGGGAGACTTTTACTCTAATAGTCATTATCGATGAATATTAGAGTAGTTTGAATTTTTATTTACCCACGTTGGTCATTGGAAACCGATAACGTGAAGTAAAAAAAAAACTGATTCAAACGATATGCTTTTTAAAAATACCAAGATTGAAAGGAAATAAGCAGTTTTTCATGCTGCGGGTTTAATTGTTATGATATCAGAAATTATAATTATTGGGGTTTTTTTAATTAAAAAATATGCATTTTTATTATTATTCATTGAGATGTATATATTTATTAAAGGTGACATATCATGCCCCTTTTCACATGATGTAATATAAATCAATGGTGTCCCCAGAATGTGTGTGAATTTTCAGCTCAAAATACCAGATCATTTATATTTATATTTTTTTATATTATAGCTTGGCAAATTTTACTTTTCCCTTGAAAATGTAAAGTAGGGATTACTCTTCATTTATCTATAATTTAATTACAGTTACTTCTGATGTAATTGAGGTAAATACTGTGTATAGATCAATCTGATCTCACAGCGATTCGTATGCATTATATGAGGCGTCTAAATCGTACGACCGCACTCGTACAAATTCGTATGAATTATTGTAAAATATGTATGAAAAAAGTGTGAAATGTCATGAGATCAGATATAAAACAATAATGGATTTAACATCAAAATGTATCGTCTGATGTTAAAAAGTATGTTTTTATAATGTAACCTTCTCCACCGTGGTCAGTTTAAGGATAATTCATGCAATTTTATAGTATTTATTTGAAAGAATTAAAACAGATTCATGTCAATCCTTGTATTATTCAGCTGGTTGAGATTGATATAGGATTTTGAAAGTAATTAGTAATTAAAAGTAATTTTATTAAAAATTATTATTAATTATTATTATTATTTATTATTTAAAAAATATATTTAAAATTATTATTATTATTATTATTACTTTTTCAGAGTAACTTACCCAACACTGAGATATATATAGCGCGTTTCGTCCGTTTTTATTTTATTTTTGAAATATTAATTTATCAGCCATTATAAATCCCGATACCGATAGTTTGGAAAATGCCTAATATCGTCCGATAATAGCGGCCTGCCGATAAATCGGTCTGGCTCTAGTAAAGAGAGGTAATATTAGAATAAGATCCTCTCTTCCTACATCAGAAGGGGAGTGAAATCAGATCGGCTTATTCTTTGACATGCTTGTCGAGAAAGGCTTACTAAAACTAAGTTGTTACTTTGGACGTTTTCTGGTTTGCTGGATGCACTCGGACCCGATTATTGCACTTAAACATGGAAAAAGTCCGATTTTCATGATATGCCATTTTTAATTTCATTTAATTTAATATATTATTATTATTATTTTGGTTTTATTTTAGTATGATTGTTATATGATTGTTGTTGTTTTTTGTAAAGTTAATAAACATAATAATAGTTTGTTTGAGCAACTCAACTTGGTCGGAAATGACACCTTTGACTAGATTTACACGCTTAACTAAACAAATAAGTGTAGATTTACAATATCTGCCAATCGATTATGTGATTATCGGCAGTAAATAATTCACATGTGATGAATGTGGACTAAACTTTTTCAGTACAACCCCTGAGTGAACTCTTTGAGTCGCTCTTGTACCGAGCCCAAAAAAGATTCCTCGGAGATTAGCCGAGTGTGTAATGGAGCAGGTGGAATGGAGGCAATGGATCCAGTCCATAATGGCCATAATGAATGCATGCATCACACACTCTTCTCCTAGCGTACGCTTAATACTCCGGTCAGTCGTCAACCCCGAGACCTCTAATGTACCAAATGCAATTTCCAGGATGACGAAATGCCTTCTCAGTCTGTAAGTGGTAAAATGTTTGGCGATGCACAAACGCTGTTTAGATGACCCCGGTGGAGGGGTGAGGAACAGAACCAGAGCTTGTGCTTCTGCACAACACAAGAGAAGGGAAGCCGTTAGTAATGTTTTATGTTTTAAGATTATTGGAGACAAACATTTTTACCCCTGTGGAACGTGACGCCACTTGTCTGTTACCACAGACTGAATGCTGGGTAAAGGGGATGAATAGACTAGAAGAACACGACAAACAGAAGCAGTTGAAGTAGAAAGCGAGGAAATGGTTTAAAAGCGAAAGCTTTGAGGAGAAATAAGAGTGATGGTGCCACAGCAGGGGTCATGCTAATGCAGCTGGCTTGTCCTGAGGGCCACCTGGTGTGTGTGTGTGTGTGTGTGTGTGTGTGTGCTACTTACTAGTGAACAAAAAATATATATATAGGTGCATGTGGGTGTCTGCATGTGTTACTGCAGTAAATGTCAAAGTAGATGAGGATATACAGTAGCAGGTGCACAAATAAGTTTATGGCAGTTTGTTTGTTGTTAAAAATATCCTTTTCATTTCTGAGAGAGCAAGAGGAGATACTCATTCACAAAATAAACACAGTAATCTCAAGCATTAGCTGCATGGACTGAACCCTAATAATGCAAAAATGATTAAAAAAAAACAACTAAAAATTACCCTGGTTTCAGGTATAAGATATCTTTTTGTAGAATCTTTTTGAAGATTATGAAGAATATGTATCAAATCATTCAAAATAATCATTTATTTTAAAATTATTCACATCACTGGTATTATAAAATGTATATATTACAATAAAATGGTTTTGATAAATGTGCAATGTCCACGACTGATATATATTCATCTATATATATATATATATATATATATATATATTTGTTTTAAAAAAGTTGTTATACACTGTTAAAAGTGAACAGTTGGATCAACCTAAAAAATTAGTTCAATTGGTAACACCTAAAAAAAATTAAGTTCTCTCAACTTCAATTATCACGTTTTCTTAACTTGATTTCACTTGGTCAATCACACTTAAATTATTTGAGTTCATTCAATCCTATTATTTACATTAGTCTGACTTAATTTCACTGCATTCCAACTTAAATGTATTATTTTTTCTTAAAAAATGACTTCAATTGGTAACTTAAAAAAAACTTAAATAAAAGTTTTCTCGACTTAAATTATTTTATTTTCTCAACTTAATTTCACTAGGTCTACCACACAAGACTCAAATTGCTTTAGAGATATTTATTAACATTAATTGATTTTATACGCCATCAGTATTTTTACAAACTTTGAGAATTTTTTTTTTACAAACATTTGTTGTGCCAATGAAATTTCATTTACTGACACACTTATTACATTAACAGTCTATTCGCAAAGTTTTCTTTGCACTGAATTATGCTCAAAACTGCATGAGCCAACATATTTATTAAAATAAATATAAAAACCTAGTGGTTATGCCCTTAAATGAGCCACCTAGGAACAATTAAAGGGATAGTTCACCCAAAAATGGGTCCAGTTGTTCCAAACCTACATGGGTTAGTTTCTTCTGCTGGGCACAAAAGAAGATGTGTTGAAGAGTGTTGGTAACCAGACAGTTGACTTCTTTCTTTTTTTTTTCTTTGTTTTATAAAAATTCCCATACCTCCTACCAATGCAGCAGTGTTTGGCTCGCTGGTGACAGAAACAAAACTTATACCGGCTGACAGACTCGTAACAGTTTATGATTTCCTTCCTAGCTGTTGTCGGCACTTGTTCCTCTCCTCCCACACTCTCCCCATCTGACAACACTTTAGCATCTCCTGGCCCACAGACGCCATCCTCCAGCTGAGTGAGGAGCGCAGGTCTTTGATCCGGCCTGAAAGTGTGTGTGTGTGCCGTGCGCCGGGAGAGATAAGTTGGGCCAGGTGAGCGGGAGAGATAGCAACTGTCTCTCCACCTCGGACGGCCGCTGCTTATTCTGTGGTGTAATCAGCCAGACACTGATGCAAATAGAAAATAGCAAAGTGGAGAACAAGCTGCAACTGCGTTTTTATTTCATTCCAAGACAGTTTGACTCTTGTATATGAAAGAGAAATACATAAAATAGTTTGAATTGATGATTATTTATCTTAGGTTTGCAGGAATAGTGCAATGCATGTGACATCCGGTGAAACCTTTTCCACTGTGAAAAATGGAAACATAAGACCCCTTTAATATGCTACCTATTTCAGAGTTTGGGTTGTTATTTTTTTATGTCTAGTTAAAACAGTGCATGCAATTTATAATTTATATATATATATATATATATATATATATGAAGAGTTCAGATGCAAAAGCCTGTAAGTGCCATTTTGAAATTTTCTTCTAGAATGATCATTTTTATCAAGCTTATATATTTAAGTTCAGTAATTTCACTTTAATTGTCATTTAAGTGAAATTACTGAACTTAAATATACAACCTTGATAAAAATGACAATTTTAGAAGAAAATTTCAAATGGCACTTAGAGGCTTTTGCATTTGAACTCTTCATATATATATATATATATATATATATATATATATATATTATAAAAAAAATGTCACACTAATTATGTGTTCTGTTTTTGCTGGTAATAAAATGAATTGAAAAAATGAATAAAATGAAATTTTATCATTTATCATAAACTTTCTGTAAAATAACATGCTGCGTAATGAGCTTTACTGTTAAAATTAGAACATTGATTATTCAGTTTGGTTAAAAAAATCATCATTTATTTGGATTAGTGTTAGTGTATTATTACATCAGGACATAACTAAATTCTACTGTACAACAGTAATATATTTCTGTCAAGTTAAAGCGAACTTTTATTTTGACAGGTTGCCGTGACGACCTTTTGAGTTTCTGTGTTTATGTCATGATGATAGTTTCTCAAATGAAGCGGTTAAATGACTTTCAGAGTGGATCTGGAGTCTGGAGAGGAAGTTCATGCATGTCTGTCTTCATATAGACCTGATGTAGCCCCGCCCCTTTTCAGCTCTGCGCTCGTTGTCTTTTGACTTCCGGTCTGTATTTCCACAGCAATCTTGCATAGGTATGAATGAACTGCTCGTAAAAAATTCATTAGTTAAGACATCTGCTTTACAATGCTTAAGATAAACATTACAATGCTCATGATAACTCTTGTTAACTCTACAATAAGTAAATCCACTTCACCAGCAATTAATCCTCGTCAGCGATACCATAGAGATATACAGAGCGACCGCGAAAACAGAAGTTCAAAGACAATATTCTAAATATGATGGGCCCACGTTTCTCTGGTGCATAAGGTCTATAGGCCAAAAAACAGTGCAAACATCACACACACTTCAGAGTCTTCAGTGTGTGTGTGTGTGTGTGTGTGTGTGTGTGGTAAATGTAACTGCGGGTCAGCTGCATCATTCATTCACACAGAACAAGGCAAGCAGAATTCTTATTGGCACTGGTGATATATTTATAAAGTTGTTCAGCATCGGGGTGCAGTTTTATTTCACTGCAGAGCCTTATGGGAAAGATTCTTAGAAGCTACTGGTCATCAGGGTGTGTGTGTGTGTGTGTGTGTGTGTGTGTAAGATTCCAGAGCTTGAGAGAAGTCTGTTTTATACTTGAAGTTTTCTTGAAGGATTTCGCTGATGATGGCAAAGCAGGAGGTTGAACAGCACCAGCGCACGTCTGGAGAGGAGAGTGTGTGAGAGAGGCTGTTGCATAATGGGAATCGGCTGCGTGTGTGTGATAAGGAGAGGGTCAGTTATGTAAGAAGGTCATGGGATGTGTGGAGGTTCTAATTAGAAGGAAAAAGATTCACTCTGGCAGTGTGTCTCTATACGTGTTTCAGCCTGTTTAACCCGTTTGCAGCATCTGATCACTCAAAGTAGGGCTGCACGATTATGACAAAAATCATAATTGTCGATTATTGCCTTGAAATTGTAATTGCGATTATTAATTACGATTATCACAATTTACATTGAATGATGTTTTGAACAGCTTTATGCCATTGTTCGAAGTGACTGCATGCAAATTGTTACTGTATATCAAAATAAAACGGCTGAAAACTCCAGAAAATTTTTCTATGATTTAAAGTAACACCAAGTAACTTTTCCTCTTCGGTCGCCCTACTGGTTGTAAATGATATTGTCCATTGCCGCTGTTGTAAATAATTTAGCGTACCGTCGCACGCACGCTCGCTGTTTATCCAGCAGCGGCTTTAGAATGAACGATGTCCACAGACAAGTAGAGTATGTTACATGATTTAATGAAAGGATGATGTATTGCGACATCAGAAACGAAGAAAAACGAAATAATGACTATTATAGTGCTTGATGTAAAGCAGTCGAATTTTCTAGTTCTTTTTAACTTTTTACATAGTTACATAGTGCCTGACATAGTGTTCTTTTTAAAGTTACATAGTGCCAGTAAAAGTGATACAGACCCCGTCAGGCCCCGTCATTACAACTTGATGAACCACTGATAAGATTTTGGAAACATTATTTTAAGTAAACAATGTTAGATAGTGTTGCTTTAATGCTAATTATAATTATAATGTTACACTAACTAAAATTAAAACAATGGGGAAAAAACCCTTAAGATAAGCTGTAAAAAAAAAAAAAAACATTTTAAACACAGAACAAAATTTTGCTCTGTTTTTCTGAATTAACGAGTTAATTTTTTATCAGACATTTTTTTTTTGCTCTGTTTTTCTGAATTAATGAGTTAATTTTTCATGAGAAAAAAAATTTGCTCTATTTTTCTAAATTAATGAGTTAATTTTTAATGGAATTTTTTTTTTTTGCTCTGTTTTTCTGAATGAATGAGTTAATTCAGAAAAAAACAGCAAAAATAAATTTTCTCATGAAAAATTAACTCATTAATTCAGAAAAACAGAGCAAAAACTTTTTTTCTCAAGAAAAACTAACTCATTAATTCAGAAAAACAGAGCAAATTTTTTTTCTCAGGAAAAATTAACTCATTCATTCAGAAAAACAGAGCAAAAACTTTTTTTCTCATGAAAAATGAACTCGTTAATTCAGAAAAACAGAGCAAAAAATGTTTTTCTCATGAAAAAATTAACTCATTAATTCAGAAAAACAGAGCAAATTTTTTTTCTCATGAAAACTTAACTCGTTAATTCAGAAAAACAGAGTAGATTTTTTTTTCTTCAAGTGAATGCAATACGCCTCCGTAATAATTGTAATCGCGATTACAAATTCGATTAATTGTGCTCAAAGCATTCTCTAACGGGCTGCACACACTGGTGGATCACTTTCATTGAACATAAAACCTGAGTCAAGTTAATGAACCAAAATATAATATTGACTTCAAGCAACTACACTAAGAAACATTCAGAATACCCTAGCAACTGCAACCTAGCAGAAAGGGAATTTTGTATGGGCTACCAACACTCTTCAAAAAATGAAAAAAGTAGTAATGCAGTGCCAAATCCTGCATAAAAACTTCACATTCCCTGCTGGCAACAGACTCTACGTAGCTTTCTGCCTTGTCGAGACACATCTTTTGAGAATTCCTCTTTTAACTCAGTCTCTGGTTGTTGAGAACGGTGTGTGATACAATGGGCTTATGGGTAATGTGCATTTCATGGAGGACTGCTCATGCTGAAACCCATCCTGTTAACAGTGGATGCTCGTGGGGAAAGCGCTTTATCGAGTGCCTGATGAACGCTGGCTGGGCATGGACAAGATACTGGTTTCTGATTGGCCACTGCAGGCCTTTTGAAGAGATCACGGCGGCACGCTTGATTGGCTAATTGCTCTCTCGACCCTGTGTGTACGTCCTTGATTCTACTGTATCTTATTTTCTTCCTTTTGTTCGCCGCACAGCATCAATGTCTTATTCTCCTTTTACTGTAAGAAAAAAACACTTCAAGATGTCAAAACGTACAGATACTGACTGTTAAAAGAAAGAAAAACAGAAAGAGAGAGAGAGAGAAATGACAGGACAGTGAAGCCGGTAAAGTAGAAGACATGAAGACGAAAAATCAATTTTTCTTGCTGTGGTGTCCTTGCTGTACGTCCTACGGTTACTGTATTTTCTTCCTCTGACGTCTTGTGCAAGTACAGCACCTCCTTTAGTAAAGAAGAGATTGTTTTTGAGTGTCCTTGTATTCATCTATATCTAAATGAGAGATCTAGAGTGAATGAGACATGTCCAGATGTTTAGCTTTAAGACGAGACACTACAGGTGAAAATAATACATATCATCATTAAACTTCCTCAGTTGATTACTTACTTACACAAGTATTGAAATTTGTATGTTTAATTATGCAAATTAGGCATTATCTTGTTAAATATGCACAATTTTGCTTGTATTTTCAGTAGCTAGATCTGAACATATGATAAAGCCAGGTGCAAAATTATTTTTTTCATTTTGTTTACACACAAGATTAACAAAAATTTTATTTTGGATGCGATTAATCGCAATTAATTTTTGCACAGCCCTAATATATATATATATATATATACAAAAAAATGATACACAACACACACAAATATATTATGTAAACACAAACTTTTATTTTGGATGCGATTAATCGCAATTAATCTTTGCACAGCCCTAATTTTTATGTTTATCACATCACTGGGTAAGGGACAGTTCAACCGAAGGTCCTGCTGAGGCGGGATCACAGGTCTGACAGCTGCCCCTCATCCGAGACCATGCTACCAAACATGAAAGACCAATAAAGATCCCCGGAGGTTTCAGCAGCCTTCTCCAGGACTCCTACCATTGGATGGTTTTTTTATTTTATTTTTTTATTTATTTAACCTTTATTTTACCAGGTAGGCCGATTGTGAACAAATTCTCATTTACAACGGCGACCTGGCCAAGATAAGGTGATAAAAGTGCAAGACAACAATAAGTTACACAATGAATACACAGGGCACAAAAGACAGAAAAAAAAAAAAAAGAGTGAAAAAATGGTGAAAAAGAGACAGCAAGTTCACAAGAAAGAATGACAAAGAGTGATCAAACAGGGCACGTATGGGATTGAGAGGCGGGAGACGGAGTAAGAAAGAGGCCCGGGGCTTGTTGCTTATTGCTGCTGAGCTGGACTCTGGCTAATTAGTTATTAGACTGCAAAGATGTGCAGTTACAAGCTTTAATTAGGTTAGTGGCTGCTTAAATGAAATGTCTAGCGGAGCCCAGTTCTGCGTGCAATAATGATAGACTGAATCTAACTTTGCCGTCAGGACACAATGCTCGCAGCTGGAGAGTATTTGGCTTTGCTTAGGAGTAGATAATTACGGTGTTGACCTTTCAATTAGCACAAACGCCTTAATGCCAGAATCTATTGCCTGAAGTAAGGTTGCTGTTGTCCCCTTATGAATAAAATGACATATTCTAGATCTGTTTGAGAAAGATATGTTCAGTATCCAGGTCGAAGTCAAACTTTACTTTGGGTTGCAGACTTTGGTTTGGTACTTGGTAAGATTAACCAACCCAAGCCAATAATTCCTAGTGATTGTTGACTCTCTTTGAAGTGTTGTTTTATGTCCCTTTTTTCAGGAAGAAGGTAAAATGACTTTTTAGTTTATTAGGTATCGGTTTTGATTCGGGGTGTTTTCCTGCCTGTGGCCCAAAACACTGGGATGGGCTCCAGAATCCCCACGACCCACACATGACAAGCAGTTTTGGAAATAAATGGATGATTCAAACCCATCTTTCACAGGCCAGATCATCCCAAAGTTTTGATGAAAAACGCAGTTTCCCCAGGGCTCCAGACTAACTTTTTGCCTTGGTTGCACTGGTGCGCCTAACTTTTTTATTTAGGTGCACTCAAATTTTTTCTCATCTCGCATCACTTTTAATGCCACAATTTGAAGGCCTTCTTATCACGCTCCATATATTCATATGTATTATGTAAATGCTTTTAAAAAATAATAAGATGTATTTTTTTTTTTTTTTTTTTTTTTGAAGCACAATTACACAGTATATAAAAATATAAATCTTAAAAAAAAAATAATAAAGTGCTGTTTTTACATTGTTCAAGTAGGGCAGGGTATTGAGACCAATTTCACAATTCGATTCAATATTGATTATTTTGGATATCAGGTACAATTCATGGCAAAGGAAAACAAATCTCAACTAATGCTGTAAACTGGGAGTCAGTTGTGCCTCATTAGCCTACTATAATATTGAAGGTAAAAATTACCTGATTAGTGCACAAACACTTAAATTACACTTTTATTTATTTTTATAAAAATAATGTTATATGAAATATAAACATTTAAATGGTGGCTGCATAAAAACTTGCCAGATTTTTTTAAATAACATGTGTTGAATATTGAAAAACATTAAAAATTATAATGAATGCATAATATGGTGCATGTATTTGTAATTTTTCTAGCTGGCTGACGAGTTTATGGTCACTGGATTTTTTTTTTTTTTTCTGAGGTAAATGTGATGTTACATTACATTGTTTACGAGCGTTTTACTGACGTCTTTCCACGGTTGAATCACTGATTGAGCTAAGTTGTACTCTATCTTTTAACACACTTTCAGATGCTCGTTCATGTTTATTTCGCGCTGTAACTGGTATTATTAAGCCGAAAGAGATCATGTGCTGATTTTCTTGAGCTGAACCAGAGCGATCTCACAATCTTACACAATTCATAATGTTATTGAATTGTGTAAGAAAATTGACCTAATTTGAAATCTGAAACTTTGTTTCATATCAATACAAAGCACAAAGATTATTGCGATTTATTGGACGAGATGCGCGCTATATCTTCCATTCACCCATCAACTGAAAACAGCATAGATTCGTAAAATGAGAATAGTTTTTGAATATGAGAGTATATTTTACCTAGCCCTAAAAAGTGTCCAACATTTTTAAAAGTTTCTTCTGCTGCTGATTGGCGTTACTGATTCTCTGGTGTTCAGGTTGCGGTTTATTTCGTATCACACAGCACGGAGCATTTTATTATACGTGCAAGGAGAACTTCTTTGAAGTATTTTTTTATGTCCCTGACTTTTTAGTTTATTACTGTACACTGTAAAAAATAAACCGTAAATTTTACGGTAAAAAACCGGCAGCTGTGATTGCCAGAACTTTGCCGTTAAAAATACGGTAGGAACGCTAATGGTTTTACAGGCTTAACTTAAAATTTACAGTAATAAACTATATTTTATTTTCTGATAAAATGTTTTCTGTTAACCAATTACAGTTTTGCACTGTAGCATTGTTACAGTCTTTTACTGTTAAAATCACGGATATTTTTTACAGTGTAGGTATCGGTTTTGATTCGGTGTGTTTTCCTGCCTGTGGCCCAAGACACTGAGATGGGCTCCAGAATCCCCACGACCCACACAGGACAAACAGTTTTGGAAATAAATGGATGATTCAAACCCATCTTTCACAGGCCAGATCATCCCAAGTTTTGATGAAAAACGCAGTTTCCCTTATTAAGGCACTTTTGCAAAGTTTAAAGTCATCAGATGACGTTGGAGTCAATGTTTTAACACATTAGCATAGCTCTACATTGCTATACACAAAGGATGTCCATGGACACTGGACCTCTCAGGTAGACCGAGGCGCTAAGTGGCTATTGATTTCCACGCGCGGTGGAGTGAAACTGGGCTGTTTCTTGCCTCGGCTCAGCATGCAGTGCTCACCAGCGGTTAATTGCCTTTTAAGACACAGATGTCTATGGCTGCTTCATTTTTAATGATGGCGGCCAGGATGGGGTGTTTTTTTGTCGGATAAATACGCTAACGCTCACTTGCACAAGGTCGTTTGCTCTACACGGCTTACCATTATGTTACACTTACCACCTTTGAAATCCAGAGGAAAAGAAAGAAAGGTTGTTCTCTTTAACATTGTTCACATGATTTATACAGTATGTGGGTGGACTGCACTTCCGGCTCTCTCCTGGACATTTTGGTGGGAAATGAGCCGAGGCTTCCTGTCTTTCTCAGCACTTATTCAATCAGCTAGTAAAAATATCAACTCAATTAATGGATTAATTTCTTGCCTTATCGGATCTTGGCACACGTTTAACCTGACGGAGAATAGCGAGCGGTTATGCATCAAGCCCTAGACTTTGTTATGTAACTAGAGGGTCAAAGAGTCGCTCTGCTTCAAACGGGACTTGGCAGCGACCGGGAATCCTGTATAAATGTCCAAGCCCAAGCACATTTTCCCTAATTATTGAAGATGGGACTTCTCCCTCGTGTACCTTAGGTGATTGGTTGTGTTGGGGCAGCCACTCTCTCTCTCTCTCTCTCTCTCTCTCTCTCTCTCTCTCTCTCTCTCTCTCTCTCTCTCTCTCTGGCCCTTACAAGTGTAGAGCTTTTTGATGCATGCAAGTGTATTGAGAGGAACAGTAATTAGGAATAGCATTCTGATCATTGAAAACCCCAGTGGTCCTGGTCCACCCTGACTGTGTGTCTGAGTGTGTGTTTTTGTCCCTGATGATGCTGAGAGAATATATTATGCTATCAGCAGGGGGATTGTCGAGGCGGGATTTTATGCATGAACAAAATGTAATCCCTTTTAAACCTCCACCGACAGATACCGGCATGAGCCCTTAGGTCCAAAACACAAGCTTACACGCAGCACTATGTGCATAATGTACATGTATAAGGACTCAAAATGAATGCGTGCACAATTAAAAATCTTTTATAAATCTAGTGAAGAACACATGTGCACGTTCTTTGTATTCATGGGTTTGAAAAATGACATTTTTTAAGAACATTTAAATGTAATGACTCATGCAGTCTAGCCTTCATGTGAAATGTAATAACGTTTTCAATAAAGCTTGCAAACTAATATCATTATCACAGAACATCATATCAAAAAATGATTTTTGTCAAGGTAAAAGCGTCTTCCGAATCCGAATTCATTTACAACCAAATTTTTGACTTTCAATCTGCAGCTGTTTGCCAACAAAACACAAAACAAGAAAAGTAGGTTCATGAGCCCTGTACCCACTACATAGACGGTTTTACCAAAGTGGGGCATTTATTTGTATTACATAACTTTGTGGGCGACTAAAAAGGTAATCAGGTAAAGCTGGCACAGCACGGGATAAGCCCACATCTGCCAAAATTAGAAAGCTTCAGAGTGGGCGGGCCACATGTGATAACCTCTCTCTCACTCCTGCCCATGCAAATCAGGCCTTATTTACTATTCAGTAGTGTAAGATATCTCAGTGCACTCAGCTCTAGACTGTAATTAATCTCGTCTACATAAGAAAAAAAACGTGTTTTTTTTTAATGTAACTCTCAGACCTCAGCTGCCCTCTCTCTAGACTTGTACTTTTGCTGTTTTCGAAGATTTTCCCCGAAACTTGGAAGTGTTTTCCTCCCTCACGGGTTTCGTTTCGTCTGTCTGTTCCTCTGTACTATACAGTACATTTGTGCATTCTCATACACCAGTGGAGCCTGGTTTTATATATATATACTGACAAATTATTCATTTATGAAAGGTTTTCTGTATCATACTTTCAGTGGTGGAGGAAGTACTGCATCTTAGTACTTAAGTAAAAGTACAAATAACCAGATAAATATTTACTTTAGTAAAAGTAGAAGTAACACAATGACAACCATACTTAAGTAAAAAGTAAAAAGTACCTGATTTTAAATGTACTTTAAGTATTAAAAGTAAAAGTACTTGCATAACAATTTAGTCTCTTAATGTCTATTTTCTAATGATTAATAAAACATTTAATTCTAACTCATTCAACCTAATACTCCTATAATGATGTTCAATAATCATGGAGAAAAAAAATGTCACCATTTCTGAAACAAGCTTGCAATTAGGCAATATACACATCATGCTTATCCTTACTATATGTTAATAACTATGTTTGGCAGTAAACGCGATTAATTTATGGTGTAATTCTGAACCTCTTGGCTTGCCATAATCCTAACCAAACGTATATTACACACGGTGTGTTTCCTATGCACGTAAAAACAAATTTTCGCGTTTAAATCGCACGATAAACGCACTGCGTGCGAGACGCATTTAGTTGATGTATCTATGGCAACCAAACGTCACTGGTGAGACAAACGTGCAACGAACAGTCAGATTACATTTTGTCAGGCGAAAAACTGATCCGAAAATGTAACAGAAGTTGTAGAAATGTAGTGGAGTAGAAAGTATAATAATTGCTGCAAAATGTAACAAAGTAAAAGTAAAAAGTATGCACTATTTATTCTACTTAAGTAAAGTAAAGATGCGTGAAAAATGTACTTAAGTAAAGTAACAAAGTATTTGTACTTCGTTACATTCCACCACTGCATACTTTTGCTGATGCTTATGTTTCATTGTGGCATGTCCTCCTAAAGTTGCAAAATTACACTACTTTTTGCCACCCTAAAGTCTATCCATCAGTAAACTTGGACATTTGTGAATTGTGAACGCTAAAGCAGCAACAAAAACCTCACTTAACAGAGACGTACCGTCTGAGATTAATCCTCGGTGTCAACAAGGGTCGACTTCTCCACCCACTTCATCACAAGCTTTTCTGATTTGCTCTACATAATGCTAAATGAGCCTAGCCACTTAGCTGGACACGAGAGAATTAGTCATGGCGGAGATGAATTCAGGTTTTGACAGTAAAACGCTGCCCCTTGTGAGAGATAGGCACCTCTCGGAGCTCTAATGGGCGAAAGCTGCCGCGCCACAGGCTTTTCCCAGACACAGAATGACCGAGGACATGACACTATGAATAATAGAGTTTGCTATGCATACACAAGGTGAAAAATGCTGTGTGCTACACATACAACGCTACAGGCAAAACCAAATGGAAAATTCACGTGCTAAACACCATGAGAATTCGTGCTACTACGTACCTTTTATTTCTGTCTTTACATTAAATAATAAACACTTTTGACAAGGTGCATTTCCTTCTGCTGGTTTAGCACCGAGACTAACCTATACAGCTGAAAATCTACTTTCAGACCAAATGCTCTTTTTTTAAAGGGAATTTTTGCCTCTTTCATTAATGGAACAGATTAGAGGAAATTAGTAAAACGGATCAGAAGAGAGAGATTGACTCAAGCTGGATTTAAAGGAGTCGTTCACTTTAAAAAAAAAAAACATTGCTGATAATTTACTCAACCCCGTGTCATCCAAGATGTCCACGTCTTTCTTTCTTCAGTCGAAAAGAAATTAAGGTTTTTGATGATTTTTCTCCATATAATGGACTTCAATGGGAACCAAACGGTTCAAGGTCCAAATGAGAGTTTCAGTGCAAACTGTTCAAAGGGCTTTAAACGACACCAGACGATGAATAAGGGTCTTATCAAGCGAAACCATCGGCCATTTAATAAAAGTTTAAGTTTTATAAGCTCAAATGCTCGCCTTGCTCTGTTCTGTGTGACTCTCCTGTTCGAACTCGTTTCTGAGTCAATTCGTTCATTTCGTTCGTTGAATCAACCAAATGACACGAAAAAGATTTGTTCCTTTAAAAAAGATTTATTCCTAGCTTATAAAACTTCAACTTTGTTATTTATTTATTTATTAAATGAGCGATCGTTTCGCTTGATAAGACCCTTATTCATCGTCTGGAATCGTTTAAAGCCCTTTGAACAGTTTGCACTGAAACTCTCATTTGGACCTTGTTTGGTTCCCATTGAAGTCCATTATATGGAGAAAATCCTGGAATGTTTTCATCAAAAACCTTAATTTCTTTTCGACTGAAGAAAGACAGACATGGATGACAGAAAGACAGGCATGTTACAACCAGCATCAACACAACATTTGATGTTTGTAGCCATCACTGTTATAAATCACCAATTTCTTGTATCAGCGAAAGTTTCGACTGCCTCGTTGCTGTGATTTCATTAAGCTTGTTTATTCAGTTTTCCCTTGATGCAATTGCACAAGCCAACAGCGACCAAGCCAAGCTATTAATGGGCCACAAATGGCGCACCAACAAATAACGCTCATTATCAGACCCAATCATTAAGACGTTTTCCCCCATTTCATTTGTTCAGGCTCCGTGAGTAAACACTAGCCAAGGCGATGCCGAGTCATGATCCTCAGCTCAGTGGCTAACGGCACAGATGAGTAACCGAGAGTGGCGGATGATTAGACATGATATCTTCCCCAACACACAGGGCTACAGGGAGCGATGCAGTGGACGGGGATGGCCCGAATCTCCATTGGCTGCCCGAAGAGACTCGTCTGGTCTGTTGGAGTTTGTTGGTCATTGTTCTTGTGGGGCAGTGCCATGCCATCTAGTGGGAAAGAGATGTTTTAGTCCAATGACTAGGAAATTAAGGAAATTAGAATTATTGAATATTAAAAAAATTCCATTTTTGTGTTGACGATCCCTTTAAATCTGTTAATTTGGACACTTTTTGTTTGTGTACTATGTCTGAAGCCCAAATCCCTGCCAAATATCTCTTTAATTTCATATGACCAACATAGCTATCATATGTCATAAAAAGATTTACAATGCAACCAGTGTTGGGAGTAACTAATTACTGTAATTTAAATACTTTTCCCTTGAAAATGTAAAGTAAGGGATTACTCTTCATTTATCTGTAATTTAATTACAGTTACTACAGGTAAATACTGTGTATAGATCAATCCGATCCCACAGCGATTCGTATGCATTATATGAGGCGTCTAAATCGTACGACCGCACTCGTACAAATTCGTATGAATTATTGTAAAATATGTATGAAAATGTGTGAGATCAGACATACATCAAAATGTATCGTCTGATGCTAAAAAGTATGTTTTTATAATGTAAGCTTCTCCACCTTGGTCAGTTTAAGGATAATTCATGCAATTTTATAGTGTTTATTTGAAAGAATTAAAACAGATTCATGTCTATCCTTGTATTATTCAGCTGGTTGAGATTATGGGATTTTGAAAGTAATTAGTAATTAAAAGTAATTAAATGCTTTTTAGAGAGAGTAATTAGTACAGTAATCTAATTACAATGTTGAAAAGGTAATTAGTAACTATAATTAATTACTTTTTAGAGTAACTTACCCAACACTGAATACAACATAAGTTTTTGACACTTTTTTGACATCTTTAAGGCTTAGCATTGGAAATGTCTCTTTTCTTTGATGGAAAACTGAACCTCAATCACTCTGCCTTCTTTGTTTCATAGAAAAGTTACATCATACATAGTCGAAACAACATGAGTTTAATAAAATAATAAATAATAATAAAATATACTTTATTGTCCCCCCCAGAGGGGAAATTTGTCTTGGGCTACAGTCACTGCGACACACACTTTCGACAAACCGCATAGAATATACACTATAGGCAATATAGTATAGACCATAGATATGTATATAAAGGCTAGATGTGTCGTCCACGCTGCTGGCCAATGGAGGTCGACGTCTGCACCTGGCGGCCATCTTGTCACAGGCAGCTCGCTCACTCGTAACATTGTGGTAATGGTACATGTACTATTTAAATGACCGTAACTTGCTCAATTTTCTACCGATTTTCAAACGGTTTGTTTTGTTATAAACGTCAGAGATGTAGTTATGACACAGCATACTTATGAATAAAAAGTGTATAAATAAATAATCATCCAGATAATTATAGCCACGTTAATAACGTTTGTAAGAAACCGAACCGTTTGTAAATCCGTCAAGATTTCAACGAGATAAGAGTATTTGTGTTCATGCTGACCACTCATCTTACATCAGCTTGTCTGTGACAAGATGGCCGCCGGTGATGACGATAGAAACTCCGCCGTAACACATCTAGCCTTTATATACATATCTATGGTATAGACAATACACTGGAACGTGAAAAATTAGACTCGAGTTTGAGTTTTAAAATTAGAGTTTCAGTAAATGATGACAAAATCTCCATATTTAGACCACCTATTTTGATCAGATTAGATCATTTTTCCATGCTAACGAGGAAGACTCCTTTTAGAAGTCCCCGACCTGTCCAGGTGAGATGGGCTCCGTGTAGAGACTGACAGACTGAGGCCCTTCACTGAAATGTGATGACACTGCTAAAACAGAAGTGTCCGAGTGTGACAGCACTGCCACTCAGCCTGTCACCGAGATGTCATGCGTCCCTGATGTCTCCCTTGTTATTATTTTCGTCTGCGCTTCAGAGAGCGAGTCGGTCGCTGCAATAAGCTTAACTGAGGGAAGCAATAACTCTACGGGCCTCTCATCAAATCAGCCCTGACTGAGGTGGAGCAATCAGCAAGTGAAATCATGGCCGAGAGGGACGCACAAAAAGAGCTGAACTGACAAAATGTGAAATGTCATAACGCACAATAATAAAGGGATCCGTGAGATGTTAGGCCATCGACTCATGGTTGGAATATAAAAGAGGGCGCTCGGAAAGGTGCTGGCTCGTGGACATTTAGAGATTACGCATCTTTGGGAAAGTTGCATAGAAATTTAAAGGGATAGTTGACTTTGAAATTAATGTTTGATATGTTTTATCTTCCCTCAAGGGCATTCAAGATGTAGGTGTCTTTGTTTCCGCAGTATTTTCAATTTTGACATTTTTCAGTCAAACCGTTGTTGTCTATCAGTCATACACTGGAGGCTAAGGGGGTCCACCAAAGAGCAGCACAGAGAAGTCCAAATTAAACATGATTTAATGACTCGTACATGTAAGTACACACTGATGGCCTAAGACACGAAACGAGCGGTTTGTGTGAGAAAACCAACAGTATTTATATCGTTTTTACCTCGTGTAATCACAGCCACGACAAAATGATCTGACGGCACGGGCGCTTCGGTCTGGAAGTGATCGACGTCACTCTTTGTTTATACAGAGATTTCGGAAGTTTTACCTTTCACTAAACATATTTAGATATACGGGAAACCGCAATGGAAGATGATTTCGGGATATCTAAATATGTTTAGTAAAAGGTAAAACTTCCGAAATCTCCGTGTAAATATTGAGTGACGTCACACGCAAGCGATCACTTCCGGCGTAACATTGAACTGATTCAGTTCGGTTCAGTTGGACATTGAACAACTGATTCAGATCACTGTGATTACACGAGGTAAAACGATATAAATACTGTTGGTTTTCTCACAAAAACTGTCTCAGGCCATCAATGTGTACTTTTACGAGTCATTAAATCATGTTTAATTTGGACTTCTCTTTGGTGGACCCCCTTAGCCTCCAGTGTATGACTGATAGACAACAACGGTTTGACCGAAAAATGTCAAAATTGAAAATACTGTGGAAACAAATACACCTACATCTTGGATGCCCTTGAGGGAAGATAAAACATATCAAACATTAATTTCAAAGTTAACTATCCCTTTAAGTCTTTTGTTCATCTTCAGAACTCAAATTAAAATATTGTGAAGATATTGAAGCGTTGTGTCCCTCCATTGACCACACAACTACCACTTTGATGCTTTAAAAGTGTTTTTTAAAAGATAGTAAATCTAATCAATATGAATTGAGTGGTTTAATCCACATTTTCTGAAGAGGCACTTTATATAATGAACAGATTGAATTTAGGCTTTTATTCACATATAAACATCGACTCATATATAAACATACAGTACATCGGAACAGAAGCTCAGGCGTGTTCGAGAACCAATCAGGTTCATTCTCGTGTCACGCTGCACACTTGATCTTCTGCAAGAACCAATCAGGTTCATTTTTGCTCGTCAAACAGGTTCGGTTGCGCTTCTGTTTATTTTCGCTGATCAATGCTTATATGTTATTAAAATCATAAATTCAATCTGTTCATCATATAAAATTAGCCAGCCCGTTCTCATCCCATGGTGTCATATAGCGTAGACATCCAACGCACACGGTACTCTTTAGCGTCAATATGAGACGCAGATATATATGGGCCAGAAGGCGCCTCCTAGTGGTCTAACCCTAACACTACACCAGACCTAAACCTACCATAACCGAAGCGTGTTATATTGACGTGGTTATAATTATCTGGATGATTATTTATTTATACACTTTTTATTCATAAGTATGCTGTGTCATAGCTACATCTCTGACATTTATAACAAAACAAACCGTTTGAAAATCAGTAGAAAATTGAGCAAGTTACGGTCATTTAAATAGTACATGTACCATTACCACAATGTTACGAGTGAGCGAGCTGCCTGTGGCAAGATGGCCGCCAGGTGCAGACGTCGACCTCCATTGGCCAGCAGCGATGACGACACATCTAGCCTTTATATACATATCTATGGTTGTAACAACATGAGGGTGAGTCATTAATGACAGAATTTACATATTCGGGTGAACTATCCTGTTAAGTCTGCATTTTTTGTCCTGTGAAACTGTGTTGTTTGGGTTGGTGGAGACATTTAGCTTATTTCTCCTGATCGGGAAGAATGTGTGACTGTTGCATGTGAATCTCAAGAGACATTTTTTGCATAATGACGGTTGCCATCTAAACTTGCTAATGGAGAATAATGTGCTGCTGTTCCAAGACGTTTTTATTGATTTCATGTGACAAATATCTTTGACTCTACATCCAGTAATGGGCATGCGAGGCTGAAATCCATCTCTTTTTCTTTCTCTCTCTACATCACCCCCTCCCTCCCTCATGGTATTTTTTTTCTTTCTTTTGTTTTTAGCTTAACAAATAAGCTGAGTGTGACCTATTTTTGGTGCGTGCGGAAGCTCTCCGACTGTACTTGTGTCTCTGCCAGATTTGCCGAAATCTGCTGCTTTCCCGCACCTTGTTTGCACACAGATCTCCGAGCCACTTGTCCTATTTGTCTGAATGCCTGTTTGTTTATATGGCTTGTTGAATTTGTAAAGTTTGTATCTAACTTTGTAGGATGCATTTTATATATGCATGTCCTTTACTGTCTCTTTAAATCTGAATATATATAGTATTTTTTTTTTATCTTACCCCAAACCGGCGTCTCTTTTTCAACATGGATAATAATAAGTGTTTTCTTGAAATAATGAATAATATTCTGTATTGCACCTTTACCTGTAATAAAAGCCTGATCTTTTTCTTGGTTGCGATATCTGTGCCCTTCAGCTCGAGGAAAGTTATTGACACAGTAGTGCGGATCTCTGCAGGCTGGATTTAACCACGACCTCACCTGTGTGTGGCTGAATTTAACCTTTGTCTGATTCTATTGGCATAAAGCTGGAAGGTATAGATCACCTCTGCTGTCCCCAGTTTTAAATATGCTTTCCCACACTGCTTTAGCGAGGCTCGTCCTTCAGCCTACTTTACGTGGAACGAATTGAGCTGAAAGCTATGGAGGCCACAGCGATTGGACAGGTAGAGCTTATCTGAACGCACGAGCACTCCAGGACATAATTAAATAGCTCTTCTCATCTGCCTCTCTCTTCTGCGTACACACACTCACACACAGATGATTACAAGAAGAGACGTTATTGAGCTCTCAGAGAGATGTCTGGATTCTGCCAATGTCCATCCTTCATTGGTGTGTAGCATAACCTCATTTCATTTCACTTCTCAATGACAGAACAATATGTAAATACATGTATTTTCTTAAAATAAATGCTATCTAAGATTATTTTGGGGGAAATTATGCATAAACCAGCCAAAGTAAGCTTGAAGTTGGTTTCTGCTGGTCTACTCTGTTTTTATTTTTTTTATTTATCAAAATGAAGCAACTATGCTCGTGGTAATTGGCACATTGAGATAAATTAAATATAATAAATATAATATAATATATTTAAAATATATTCCACAATATATGAAACGCATATCTATACATATATTTTATTTACAGTATATATTTTCATATAATTTCATGTATATATAGCGCATATATTGCAGTATATTAAAGCATATAAAAACAAACTTTAAAAAGACAAACTATATGTAAAAAATATAGTACCCTTTTTGGTCTTGATTGCAATATATCTATCAATATATATACATATATGGACTATGCATATATTGCAATATATTGGACAATATAAATAATAAATCATATATATGGGAATATATTGCCTAATATATCACATGGTATATTCCAATATACTGCGATATATTTTTGTTTCGTAAGGGCTTTGAGAAACTTAGGTTGATTTTTTTTATTATCTTTATCAAAATGAAGCAACTATGCACGTGGTGATTGGCACATTGAGTCATGATGCTCGCTAGTGACACAGGTTTGAGTCCAGCCTGCAACACGTACTGTAACAATTTAAATTCTCCTGTTTTAAGCTGTTTGGTTGCGCTGGTAATCATCAGACTGGAAGACCTGCTAAAACATCTTAAACCAGTGGCTGATTTAATTTTCAACTACCAAATGATTAAAAATCTAAATAAAATAATTATTTGGAGCCATGGTGTAGCTGTTAACGCTATGGTGCTCACCTGGGGGACACAGGTTTGAGTTCCTCTCTGGTTTAACACCTGCAAACCACTTTAGGCTGATTAAGCTATTTCTAATCATTTCCAAACACTCAGTGGTGTGTGTTGAATAAATAGGAAAAAGCCCATGAAAGAAATGTGACAACATAAAAAGCACCTTTCCCCAACAAGCCTTGTACTAAAGTGGAAATTTCCACCTTGCAGTGTGAAGTATTTATATTCACTTAAAAATTTATATTCACGTAAAATATTTCATATTCAAAATATTTCAAAATATTTTCAAAAAGAAAGAAACAGAACTGGTTTAAAATTGCAAAATCGCAGTTTAAATGGCAATTTCATGTGATTTTGCTGTCAGTCTGTTAAAGTTGAGTTGTACAGAATGTTTGACTGCAAATCAAAATGTTAATGGCTTGATAATAATTCAAGCATAGTCTACTATTATAACATCCGCATAGCTTCAGAAAGTCCCGACTGAAGTGCAGTAGATGGGTCTGAAGTGAAGGAGAAACTGGTCTTGATAAGAGACATTCGAACTGTTCTTTGACATCACATTGGATTCTAACGTTTATTTTCTCTTTCTTTCCATGCTCTCCGGATGCTCTGGGACTTGCTGTAATACAGGTAATATAACTTCACATAATCATTTTTGAAGTGTTGCAATCATGTTCTTTGCTGTAAGTGAAGTCTTATAAGTTTTAAAGTGCGTCTGATTTCATTACTGAATATCAAATGTGGTTTTATGTTCATCTTCGATATGGTGTCTGAGAGCGGTCGTCTATAGTGTGTCTTAATGCATTTCTTTAACTTATCTGATTTGTATTAAGTGTAGACATGGATATTAGTCAAATTAAATTCTTACAAGGTGTAATAAAGTTTAAAACAGGCTATACTTTAAGGAAGTCCCTGCTGCAATCTCCCTTATCTTGTACTTAAGATGTAATGCTTGCCAGATTGCGTTAGCATCGGAGTGTGTGTGTGTGTGTGTGTGTGTCTGTCTGAGGTGTCAGGGTTGGGAGAGAAAGAGAGAGAGAGAAGGAGGATTGCGTGGTGTCTGTCTGGAAGGAGGCAGGAGCAATCTATTTTAAATGTCACATTTGTATGCAAACATCAGATAAATGTCTTGGAAACAGCAGATTCACAAACATTCGAAATCATAAATGTTGCGAAAACATCAACAATGCTAGAATGTCATTCTGTCGTTCAACAGGGAACACCAGGGCTGCACGACTTGGGGATGAAAAAAAACAGATTACAATTTTTCCTGATTAAAAAAAGAGAAAAAACACAACGTCTCGGTTAGATGTAATTGTTTGCAGGGCTGCACAATTTGGAAAATTCAGAACTCTTGTGATTATACATCAATATGAGTATTAAATACTAATAATATTAACTGTAAAAATGATTATTATTATTATTATTATAGGTTAAATTATTTAATTTAATTTTAATTTAATTTATTTATTTATTTATTTATTTATTTATTTATTTATTTATTTATTTATTTATTTATTTATTTATTTATTAATTATTATAAAATCAAGCTTTATTTGAGCATAAAACTGGGGATCTCTTAAAGCTGCTCGCTTCTCAGTACAGGTTTGAGCAGGTGATCGGTGCATGTTGTGTTCCCATAAGACAGTGGTCCTCGGACAAAATTTTGGGGAATTTGATGGAGATTTATTTCTCAAAAATGGTTGACGCACACGCAAGTACCCAAAGCACTCTAAAAATGATTGTAACACTAATGAATACACAGTATAAAGTAAGGCAATTAAATAGCAGTCCCAAACTAGTTTGTTCATCAGTAATGTTTGTTTTTCTGAGGTGAGAGATTTTTTTATTTCGTGACAAGTTCTGAAAATCATTTTAGAGTAATGACACTAACATATAGCCAGACAACATCTCATCTGACAGCGGACTTAATCAGGCAACACATTTCTCTTTCAGGCATGTCTGACACAGTCAACTGCTTTTACACACGTCTTTCAAAATTAAAGAACAACATATACAACTATGTTTGTTGCTGTTGTTTCTTTGACTACACGTTCTGCCACTGTCTACTTATGACCCAATTTTGGCAAACAAGCCAAACTCTTTTCTTGCTCCGAGACGCTGAAAACATCGAATCATGAGCGGATGAAGAACACAGTGCTGCGCTTCACTGAGAAACACACAGCGCATTTATTCATTTAATCAAATTGCAGACTTTTCATAATCGGACTAACCCTACAGAATGTCACAACTTTTGTCAAGAAAGACGTCTGACAAAAATGAGGCTGTAAATTATAAATTTGTTTCAAATGAAAATTTGCTAAATATTTGCAAACTTTCAGGTGAAATGTTCAGCCGAGTGGTGTGAGTTTGATACGCTACGCTTGATTATGCTTGATTTCGTCTTCTTGCTCTTGACTGGACAAATACACACAAAATTATGTTAAAATATCCTCGTAAACACAGTCAGTTACAGTATGTCTTAAGCGAACGTAAACGGTTTAGAAATATTGGATCCGTGCATTGGCTCTTAAAGTGACAGCAGCCTAATATTACTGCTGATGTGTGTGTCATTAATGATTATCAAAGAACAAAACAAAAAGAAAATCACTCAGTAGCCGCGTTTCCATTATACCCTTCAAATTGCGCAAATCGAAAATACGTACAATGGAAACCCGTCAATTTCGCAAAAACTCCCGTTTATCGCAAAAATAGTTTTTACGCTCGCATGAGGAGGTTTTTCAGGCAATTCGAAAAAGAAGATTTCGCAAAACTGTAATGGAGACAGTTCTTGGGCATTTATAGTCAGCTGACTTAGAAGACGCGGTGTGTTTGGACAGAATACGAGACGCACTTCTTTATTAAATTCATAAAAGGAAAACGAACTACAGAAATACGGGATTCTAAACCTCAAAGCAGAAATGAGGAGAAACAGAGAAACTTCCAACCTGATCTCACGAGAATTTGTACGCATTTTACGAGGTGGCTGATTTATAACAATTCGTTCGACCTCACTCGTACGAATTAGTACGTTTTTGCTAAATCGTACATATTTTACGAATTGGCTAATTCGTATGAATTCGTACGAATGACCTATCCCTGACCCCGCCCCTAAACCTACCCATCACGTGGGTTTGGACAATCGTACGAGTGAGGTCGTATGAATTAGTACGAATTAGCGACTTTTTAATGACTCGTACGAATTGGTCGTGAGATAGCGTAGGCCGTTCACAGAATACTCAGAAAGTCTTTCCTTGCCATGAATGCTTGGATAACACACACACACACACACACACACGTCTCCTTCCGTTAATAATAATAACATCTATAGTTATATAAACCTACAAACATCCGTTGCCATGATTTTTGGAAAGACTGATCGCGAGAGGGAAAAAGTCACATAAGATCGGTTAATGAAAACATCGTCATTTCTCCATAGTTTTTAATCGATATTTAGAAAAAAGTTTTGTGCAAATCTGCAATGGAAAGGCGCCTACTGATCTTGACTGAATTACTTTTTGTAAATATCTTTAATGAGGATTTATCTATATTTTATGTATAAAAAGAAAACGATGCAGTGTTGTTTTACATTTTGATTTAAATTTCTGAACTCGTACGTTTTGATTTGCTTATTTGTACTTCATCGAAATCGCTGAAATACGAACAATACCAACCCTAGTGAAGAGTGAATCTAGTTCTAGCATCAGATGTTGCTTGGTTTGATTTAGTTCAATTAATACATTTTTAAGTATTCAGATCTTCTTTTTTGGATCAACTGTATGATAATCTCAACTTTTGAAGTTTGTACACAAATAAGATGCCTAAAATAGATTGCAATGTTATCCCGATCAGAAACTCTACCAAAAGCGTGTGCTAAATGAGTGAGTTTGATAGAAATGAGGATGAAAGGAAGATCAGATCATTTCCATCTCGCTAGAGCTTCTTCTCAGCGCTCAGGATTGTAGATCGGATCACGTCCTGACGCTCCCTCATCCCTCGACCCTCGCTGACCCGCCGCCTCTGGCCTGATGAGAGTCCTTGAGTGGGATGAGGATGAAGGTCACCGCCCTCCTCCTCTTCTGTTCTTTTTCATAGCCAAGTAAACTTTGAGCCTTTAGCAAAGGGCTTCAGGTTGCAGTTATCTAGAGGCGGCTGCTCCTGAGTAATGGAGAAGGACACTGCCCTGTTACTCTAGCTTATGTCGAGTAATATGCTTTTATTAGGTTATATGTACAGGATTGGGTTTCAGTTTTGGATTTTAATGATATTAGCTCTATTTTTGAGACCTTTTGAGCTACCTTGTTATCTCCTCCTTCCCACCTAACGGTCATGGAAGCTCATAAGTGATGATTTGGAGCACCTTCTCATGGAACGCGCAGAGGATATTTCAGTTACAGTTGATTACATAGTTTGATGTTAGCATATTGCTAAGCTAACAATGCAAAACTCTAATAAGAATCAAAATTCAAAGCTTGCACACTATAGAGGCCAACCGATTCGTCGGTTTTAATCGGCACTGATAGCTGATTGGTGGAACTTCATCACGTTTAGATCATCAAGTGTTCTAAAATAGAAGTATATAAAGTGAAACTATACATGTACATTTATATATTCATATTTGTATATTTTTAAATTTAGTTAATTTAGCGCGTTTTCATGGTTCAGAAAATTTTTGTTATAAAGTTCAGCACTGTTTTACTCCTAGTGTTATGTGTTTATTTATTTATTTATTTAACTATCGGTTGATTAATTGATTACATATAGTATGGTCCAACCTAGTTATCGGTATCGGTAAAATGCTCTGATACACACTTATTGGGGGAAATTTGGGGAGTTTTGAGTCAGTAAGATATTTTCTTAATATTTTTATTAAGAAATCAATACATTTTTATATATATATATATATATATATATATATAATGCAGCAGAACTGTTTTCAACATTGACTATAATAAGAAATGTTTCTTGAGCATCAGATCATCATATTAGAGTGAATAAATTGTAAAAAAAAAAAAAAACAATTTCAAAATATTACTGTAGTTTTTACTGTAGCATTGTATAGACTACTACAAATTATAATCAGTATTTGTCTCAATCCTTCCACCAGCTGTAATTTAATGTCCAGTTATCGGATGGTACTGTATGAACAGGGTCATGTTTCAGTTTTGATATTGTAATGATGTTCGCTGTGTTCAAGAACCCATTGAGCGGCCTTGCTATCTGCCTATCTTTAAGGGCAAGTACACATCATGGAACCTCAATATTGATTTATTTGATATCAACATTTGTATAGACCACAATCTGAATTTTTAGAATATATGCAATACTACCTAATGTGGCCTTAATGAGGGATTTTAGAAAGCAATTATGTTGTTTGGAGTACCATTGGCGTGCGCTTACTTTGCCTTCAAATCTTAATTTTGTCTAGTTTGTCAGAACTCAAGGATTTGGAAGACAGATATTGTGTCTCTACAACTTTTCAAGATGTTTTTGATTACACAAAAAGGATAAAAATCAATGTATTCAATTTATAACATTCACAGAAAGCAATTTCTATCTAAGCTGAACATGGCACAGGCCTGAAAATCACAATTTTAAAATGAGCTGACTCTTGTTTCAGTGCAAATATCGACGCAAACGTCATGGAATCTGGACTGGAAGACGGCTGAGCCGTTTTCATCTTCTATTCCTTGGTGTTTTAAAGCCGTGTTAATCAGGAAGAAGGTCGCTAATGCTGCTGTCACCTCTCTGTGATCCAGCCGTAATACTTACTGTAGCACATTTCCTCTTGATTTAACACCGTTGAGATCATGAACACGGCCCGAGTACAGTCTAATGCCGGCTAATTGCCTTTGTTCTGAGGAGTGATATTTCTCCGTCCCCGACGGATGTTCACTCAAGTCTACACTGCTCAAAATTATTCTAAAAATAATCATTTTGTCTTGTTTCAAAAAAAAATATTGCAGCATCCTTTATATTTATTTGAGAAGCAAATTGTACTAGATAAGATATTTTTTAAATAGTTAAACACACTACCGTTTGGGGTCTGTATCATTAATGTTTTTATTAAAGCCCCTTGTGCTAAAAAAACCCCTGTAAAATAGTAATATTATGGTATGTTATAGCAATTTGAAATTTCTATTTTAATGTATTTAATATATTCCTGCGATGGAAAGGGTGAATTTTCAGTGTCTCCAGTGTCACATGATCTCGTAGAAAAAGACTTTTCTGCAGATCTTACATTTTGCAATATCTCACTATCATCTTGCAGGATCCCAATAGCTTTAAAGGAAAAAAAAGAAAAGGCAGAGTTTTGAAATAACCATGAAATTAATATCTTCTTAACATTTATTTTTCCATCTCTCCTTTCCCCTCCCTCCGTCTGCTCATCAGCTCATTTGAAAGCTGCTCTATAAGCAGCCGCGGACGCTTTTGTTTAATGAGGCGAATGAAAGATGGTGGTTCTAGCTGAGATTCGGGCTGCTCTAATTAAATTGTGAAGGCAGCGCGTGTGCCGTTATGAGCGCGCCGCCACATGCAGGAAGACCTCGCTGCCATAAATCAACGGGGAAAGTCTTCCTTCTCTCCTGACTCTTAAGTGGGGTCAACTCGGCTCTTTCTCAGGGACTGAAGACACGGCGTTTCAAGGTCACTCATGCTCTGTGTATATGGCACTTAATGATGGTTAACTATCATTAGACGTGAACTGAGAGACCGCGAGCGTGTTCTCTTGAAATTTTCCTTTCATTGTTTACATGTTTGTGCTTTAAAGGAGCTTATAATTATCCTGTCTGTATTTTTTGTAATTAGAAGATTAACCCTCAGTTGCTCTTCGTTTCAGACTCACACTTGTTATCTTCCCGGTCAAAAGTGACCAGACACCTAAAAATGAAACTTTCTCCATCCCAGTAAAACCAATGCAATTTATTTTTCTTCTATAATATTTATTCTTTTTAGTTTAGTATTTTGAGACAATTTAATTTAATTTATTAATATTTATGCAATATTTATGTTTTATTTTTTGCCATGGAAATATATATATATATATATATATATTATTATATTTTAGTATTTTAGTTTAATATAGAGTCTAGGCCTTCAGAAAAAAAAATATTTTTTGAAGAAAATTGGCACCATCTGGTTACAGTATAGAGAAAAAGCGTAGAATCATGGTGTAACCACTAGATGGCATGTGCAGCTCTCTATGGAGAAGCATGTGAATTCCCCAGCTGTTTATGAACACATTTTTTTGTTGTTGTTGGTGGATTTGAATATGTAGTTGAAACAATCTCAAAAACTATTTCTTATAAAAAATGTTTTTACAAAAAAAAAAAAAAAAAATCTTCTTTTTTTTTTTTTACAATTTCCTATTCATTTCCTATGGGGGTCATTTTTGACCGAAGACCACAAGTGTGACTACTTTTTTTAACACCACTTAGCATGCTCAGATCATGACCTTATTTTTTTTGTGTGTTCACATACATAATGCCATAAAAGTCACAAAGTTTCGTAACATCGCGATGAAGCTGTGATTTTTAAAAATTCAAAACATACTTTTTGTAATCAAAATTTATTGGTGTGTATGTGTATAAAAGTGTGTTTGTATGTGTGTGTGTGTGTGTGTGTGTGTCTGTTTTGCACTCTAGATGTTGTAGAGTGTCACCCCTTTCCTGCGGTGTACTTTTTTTTTAGAATTGTGGCCGATTTGTCGATTGTACATACAAAAATTCAGAGAATTTTTTATTTTTTTTTTGTCAATTTCCCATTCATTTCCTATGGGTCGGTCATTTTTGACAGAAGAGCGCAAGTGTGACTCATTTTTTATGACCACTTAAATTGATCGGATCATGACCTCAAATTTTTTTTGTATTCACATACCCAATGCCATAAAAGTCACCAAGTTTCGTAACATTCCAATGAAGCTGTGATTTTTAATATTTCAAAACAGAAAATTTTTCGGTCAGAAATGAGCGAAGAGCACCTGAGGGTTAAAATATATGTATTTATTTATTTAATTTATGTAGTTTATTGTTATATATATTTGGGGATTCCCTAGATTGAAAAGCAGTTTGATCAGCATAATGTCTGTGTGTGTGAGTGTGGCATTGTGTCTCCGGCCTCCTCAATGAACAGTTCAGACTCTCCTCATTAGAGTTACACTGTGTTAAATTATTCAGTGCATTTAGCACTTAGTGGTTCTCTTCTCCAGCCATTAGATTGGTCTGGTTAGTCATGTCACACTAAAACAGGTCACCCCAGGGAGACAGAGGCATTAGCGCTACTTAAAGACCGAATAAAACCAGATTCTGTTGCAACGGGACCTCAGGAGTAGACGTTCCAGTAATGACTGAGTCCTGCTCTATCTCAACATAGCTCACATACTTCATACAAAGTTGGGTTTTTATTTTATCTAATCAATGTGTTATTCATAATATTATAATGTGTGCCATGTTAAAGAGATCTTGCATCATTTACCCACCCTCATGTTAAAAGATTTAAGATGAATCCTCAAAACTAAAATTAAGTCATTTTTTTAATCAAACCGGTCTCGATTCATTTTACAATCCCTTAATGTTGTTGGAAGTTTTGGTTGCCTGGGGTTAAGAAAATACTAATTTTATTTGTAGAAAATGAACAAAGGTTTTAAGGGTTTAAGGGAATGAGGATGAGTAATTGACCAAATTTTCATTTTGGGTATCACCAATTTTGGGTAAAATATGGACAAACCTAGTCATTGTGTTACATTTTTAACCCAATGGCTGCTTTTGTCCATATTTCACCCAAAATTGGGTTAAAACAACCCAGCATTTTTTAGAGTGGGTGATCTATCCCTTTAGCTACCAAAATACCAATAATTATTATCAGTGTCTTTGTGTACTTTTGGAGGATAAGAAGGCAAAGTCACATAGATTTATGTTGAACGAGGCCGAGCCGTATCTGGGAACGCAAATACTTCAGTTTTATTTGTATTCTGTTTTTACAAAACTCAAGGCTCAAACGTATATTTTAATCAGAAATTGTGCCTTATAATAAAATAAACAAATTAATATTGGAACCGTAGAAAAGTTTCTCTGAATAATTTATTGCTTTGTTGAAAAGAAAATAATACAATGGCCATTTATTTCTAAGGAAAATCTGTCATTGGTCCTCTAAGGAGATTTATTACTCAGTGCTATATATATATATATATATATATATATATATATATATATGAAGAGTTCAGATGCAAAAGCCTCTAAATGTCATTTGAAATTTTCTTCTTTAATGATGATTTTTATCAAACTTGTATATTTAAGTTCAGTAATTTCACTTAAATAACAATTAATAGGTAATTATCATTGCCATTTAAGTGAAATCACTGAACTTAAATATACAAGTTTGATAAAAATCGTCATTAAAGAAGAAAATTTCAAATGACATTTAGAGGCTTTTGCATCTGAACTCTTCATATATATATATATACGGTCAACTAGTGATATTTATGTTCATCTGCAAGCACTGAAGCAGATTTGACCCCTGCGATGCCACACTGATGTGTCCAGTTATCATGACCCTTTGCGTTTCTCAAGTGTAAACCCATTAGCTGCGGCTGGACAGGTCACCTCGGTCAGTTTGACAGGGATAAAAGCGACTGATTCTCCTGACGCTTCGCAGTAGACGCTTGAATCAGGAGAGAGAAGGTTGTGGCCTGTTAGTCAGAGAAAATGGCTGTTAAAACTACATCCGGCCCTGTCCTGCAGAGTTTAACTTAAACCCAATCCAATGCATTTAGCTGCAAGAACCGTGCTTCAGCTTAAGTTAGCATGGTCAAAAACGTGTGCGAAATGGGTTTATCCTTCTCTGACACTCTTCAGAACGTGGTTAATTAAGCCGATCATCAGCATTGCTAATTAGCTGTGCCCTGTCAAGTCTTCTGCGCACATCTATTGGCAAGCATTTGAATTTTGTGTGTTCATCCATGAAATCAATGGAGGGAGCCTGCAGTGTGTTGCAATGGAGAGGAAGAGGAAATGATGCAAGAACGCTGTGTACTGAGTGTGTATTTACTCGAGGACATGACGAGAGCTGTTTGTGGGTTTCACGGGGCATTGCTCGACTCTAAAGAGGCGTTCGTCTCCCTCGAGAGTCCCCGAGATGAAGAGTCCATTCACACTTTTCAAGAGATCCTTTTGGCTTTTACTTTACGGCCGCACCACTTTAAACTACTAGAGAAATTAAAGGAATAGGTCACTAGTTGTTTACTCACCCTCGTGTTGTTTCAAACTTGTGAAACACAAAAGAGCATGTTTGTACATATAATACACATTTATGGGGAAGTTGAACGGACCATTAAACAGTTATTATGTGTTCCACTGAAGAAATAAAGCTTTGAAACTGGATAAGGGCGAGGAAATTATAAAAAAATAAAAAAAATAAATAAATAGTTTTTGGTTGAACTGTCCCTTACCCAGTGATGTGATAAACATAAAAATTAGGGCTGTGCAAAGATTAATTGCGATTAATCGCATCCAAAATAAAAGTTTGTGTTTACATAATATATTTGTGTGTGTTGTGTATCTTTTTTTGTGTATATATATATATTAGGGCTGTGCAAAAATTAATTGCGATTAATCGCATCCAAAATAAAATTCTGTGTTTACATAATATATTTGTGTGTGCTGTATATAATTATTTTGTATATATAAATACAAACACATGCATGTATATATTTAAGAAAATGTGTTATTCGTATATAAAATATTTATATTTATATAATATAGATTATGTATTTATACACATATACAGAATTTAAGCGCAAATAATTCTTAAATATATACATGCATGCATAGGTATTTATATATACAAAATAATTATATACAGCACACACAAATATATTATGTAAACACAGAATTTTATTTTGGATGCGATTAATCGCAATTAATTTTTGCACAGCCCTAATATAAATACACACACATGCATTTATATATTTAAGAAAATGTGTTATTGATATATAAAATATTTATATAAAATATAGATTATGTATTTATATATATACGGTGTTTACGTGCAAATAATTCTTAAATATATGCATGCATGCATATGTATTTATATATACAAAATAATTATACACAGCACACATATTTTTTATTTATTTTTATTTTTTTTGGATGCGATTAATCGCAATAAAGCTTTGCACAACCCTAATAAAAATACATTTAAAAAAGCATACAGAAATATTGCGTAAAACAGTACAATTTTAAATACCTTGTGGAATATGAATGAAATTTAAATGTATTTTTCTCATTGTTTTGTTTTTTTACATCGAGAATGGCACAATAAAATAACTAGAATTTATTATAATCTATTTGCAAATTATAATTTTATTTTAAAATATGTACAAATTAACTCTTAAACATGCCTTTCATGATGAAAACGACTCTGTTAATGTTTCCTGTCTTTTTGCATTAAATTCTGAATTTCATAAATCACCTTTATTTTTAATTCAAAATGTCGAAATTTGACCCCAAAAAAGTCATTTCTATCGTAAAACAGTTGTCAGATATTAAATGTTTACATTTTTTGTAATACTTTGTTTATTGAGATACAACAGATTATGTTAGTGTAATACAACAATAACGTACCTTAAAAGGTTGAATCTCTTTTACATAATAATAATAATATTAATAATAATGAAAATAAATACATAATAATAATAAATAAAATAGAAAATAAAAAATAAGAAAAAAAAACAATTGTAACAAAAATGTTTACATTTTAACTTGCACTCTTACTCTGTTAAAGCTGGAGTGTCAGTGTGAAGTTCATGTTGGTCTTCTGTGAAGAGTTTGATGTGATTGGCCGTCTCACTCATTTTGACATTGAGGGGTTAGATGACTGAAACTTGCTCAAAACAAATGATTTCATCCTAACAGCACACAGAGCGATGCTTAATGAAGTGCATTACCGTTCTGGCTTCAACAATAGCATATACTGGGGGAGAATATGTACCCATTTCTAATTATTAGGGGGGACTCGTCCCGCTCGGTGTCTGTAGTGTTTACGGCCCTGATTTCCAAGTTTCAATCGGTGTCATAGCATTACCCTGAGACTGGGTACGCATTAGTCTAGAGGTGATTTTATCTTCTGGTGGTGCATGATTTACCATGGTATCATATCATTAAAATATTACTCATTTTTGTATGTATTCTTGTTTGATAGTGTATTGATACCAGCGAAGCTCCTGTTGCCTTCGTTGTCTTCATGCGCCCGCCTTTCTTTGTTCTTTCTAACCCACCCCCACACACACATTAAATATAGGCGACGTGTGCAGGTAATGTATTTAGCCTCAGAGCTGAGCAGAAAGAGATGCGTGTCATGTCCTCATCCTCCTAAATTGCTTTCATGCTTAATTGTGTGAAGTTGCGGGTGTGCAAGTACTCTTCCTCTCTGGCTCACTGGAGTCTGTGCCGCTGTCATCCTCAGTAAAGCGACAAGCAGAAAATTAATTAATCCATCTCTGGTAATAGCACCTCTGCATTTAGCATCCAGCTTTCAACACTGTGGCTCAGTAGGGTTGAAGCCTTCTGCCTTAAATTGAATCAAATAATCTATCCTCGCTTCTCCCGCTGTGCTACTCTAAAGAAGCTTTTCAGTCCTGGTTCACTGGAACATAAGAGTCGATTTAGCAGCGGGTGACAGGGCGAGAATCAGGGTCACCCGAAGACAGGAGAGGCACGGCGCCCACTCACCTGTAGGGCTCGTCACACACTACAGCTCTGTGTTTCAGACCCAGGAGCGTCCTGGACGGTCCCTGCCCAGACAGCTGCCTTCTAAGGGAACATCTTCATCACAACGGAACGCTCTTTATAGGCAAGGACAACGTGCTGAACGTTACAACGAAATAGTAATAGATTGAAGAGATTAAAAGATCCACAAATATTGAGTAACATGGCTCAACTTTAATTTTACTGAGATTGAACTATGTAAATAAATGTAGAGCATATGTAATGTGCAGTGTTGTGTACATCAGACTCGGACTCGGCCTCGAGAACAAATTTTAATGGTCTCGGTCTTGTCATGGACTTGTGTGCATTTTGAATCGGAATTGACTCGTACTCGAACATATTAGGACTCGGACTCGGAGTCCCATTCAAAATATATCATGATTATTACTGTATGTTAATATTTCTTTAAATTGTTGTTTGATTGAAACGTCCAATGATTGCTGACTTTTCTATGCAACTTGAGACTATAACGTTCGCGGCGTGCAAATGCAGCAGGACCCAGGTCGGATGTGATGTGGAGCCTCTAGCTCAACTATGTATTGAAAATGTCTGCCTTATCCTCCATAATTCAGGTTGCATATGAGAGCCACACAGAATTCGTGTGCAGTAATGTTATGTGAAAGAGCACTTACTGATTGTGATAATTGTAAGTCATAATCGGACTCGACCCTCTATGGTCTCAGACTCGACTCGGACTCGACCCTCTATGGTCTCAGACTCGACTCGGACTCGACTCTCTTTGGTCTCAGACTCGACTCGGACTCGACCCTCTATGGTCTCAGACTCGACTCAGACTCGACTCTCTTTGGTCTCAGACTCGACTCGGACTCGACTCTCTTTGGTCTCAGACTCGACTCGGACTCGACCCTCTATGGTCTCAGACTCGACTCGGACTCGACTCTCTTTGGTCTCAGACTCGACTCGGACTCGACCCTCTATGGTCTCAGACTCGACTCAGACTCGACTCTCTTTGGTCTCAGACTCGACTCGGACTCGACCCTCTATGATCTCTGACTTGACTCGTACTCGACCCTCTTTGGTCTCAGACTCGACTCAGACTCGACCCTCTATGGTCTTGGACTCGACTCAGACTCGACCCTCCATGGTCTCAGACTCGACTCAGACTCGACTCTCTTTGGTCTCGACTCGGACTCGACCCTCTATGGTCTCGGTCTCGAGTCAGACTCGACTCTCTTTGGTCTCAGACTCGACTCAGACTCGACCCTCTATGATCTTGGTCTCGACTCAGACTTGACTCTCTTTGGTCTCGGTCTCGAGTCGGACTCGACTCTCTTTGGTTTTGGACTCTACTTGGACTTGACCCTCTATGGTTTCGGTCTCTACTCAGACTCGACCCTCTATGGTCTCAGACTCGACTCAGACTCGACCCTCTATGGTCTCAGACTCGACTCAGACTCGACCCTCTATGGTCTCAGACTCGACTCAGACTCGACCCTCTATGGTCTCTGTCTCGAGTCGGATTCAACTCTCTTTGGTCTCGGACTCGACTCGGACTCAAACCTCTATGGCCTCGGACTCGACTTGGACTCGAATCTCTATGGTCTCGGTCTCGACTCAGACTTGACTCTCTTTGGTCTCGGTCTCGAGTCGGACTCGACTCTCTTTGGTCTCGGACTCGACTTGGACTCGACTCTCTATGGTCTCGACTCAGACTTGACTATCTTTGGTCTCGGTCTCGAGTCGGACTCGACTCTCTTTGGTTTTGGACTCTACTTGGACTTGACCCTCTATGGTTTCGGTCTCTACTCAGACTCGACCCTCTATGGTCTCAGACTCGACTCAGACTCGACCCTCTATGGTCTCAGACTCGACTCAGACTCGACCCTCTATGGTCTCAGACTCGACTCAGACTCGACCCTCTATGGTCTCAGACTCGACTCAGACTCGACCCTCTATGGTCTCTGTCTCGAGTCGGATTCAACTCTCTTTGGTCTCGGACTCGACTCGGACTCAAACCTCTATGGCCTCGGACTCGACTTGGACTCGAATCTCTATGGTCTCGGTCTCGACTCAGACTTGACTCTCTTTGGTCTCGGTCTCGAGTCGGACTCGACTCTCTTTGGTCTCGGACTCGACTTGGACTCGACTCTCTATGGTCTCGACTCAGACTTGACTATCTTTGGTCTCGGTCTCGAGTCGGACTCGACTCTCTTTGGTTTTGGACTCTACTTGGACTTGACCCTCTATGGTTTCGGTCTCTACTCAGACTCGACCCTCTATGGTCTCAGACTCGACTCAGACTCGACCCTCTATGGTCTCAGACTCGACTCAGACTCGACCCTCTATGGTCTCAGACTCGACTCAGACTCGACCCTCTATGATCTCTGTCTCGAGTCGGATTCAACTCTCTTTGGTCTCGGACTCGACTCGGACTCAAACCTCTATGGCCTATGACTCGACTTGGACTCGAATCTCTATGGTCTCGGTCTCGACTCAGACTTGACTCTCTTTGGTCTCGGTCTCGAGTCGGACTCGACTCTCTTTGGTCTCGGACTCTACTTGGACTTGACCCTCTATGGTCTCGGTCTCTACTCAGACTCGACCCTCTATGGTCTTGGACTCGACTCGGACTCAACCCTCTATGGTCTCGTCTGGACTCGAACTCAACCCTCTATGGTCTCGGACTCGACTCAGACTTGACCCTCTATGGTCTCGGACTCGACCCTCTATGATCTCGGACTCAACCCTCTATGGTCTCGGACTTGACTCAGACTCGACCCTCTATGGTCTCGGACTCGACCCTGTATGGTCTCGGACTCGACTCAGACTCGACCCTCTATGGTCTCGGACTCGACCCTGTATGGTCTCGGACTCGACTCAGACTTGACCCTCTATGATCTCGGACTCAACCCTCTATGGTCTCGGACTTGACTCAGACTCGACCCTCTATGGTCTCGGACTCGACCCTGTATGGTCTCGGACTCGACTCAGACTTGACCCTCTATGGTCTCGGACTCGACCTTCTATGGTCTCGGACTCAACCCTCTATGGTCTCGGACTCGACTCAGACTTGACCCTCTATGGTCTCGGACTCGACCTTCTATGGTCTCGGACTCAACCCTCTATGGTCTCGGACTTGACTCAGACTCGACCCTCTATGGTCTCGGTCTGGACCCTCTATGGTCTCGGACTCGACCTTCTATTGTCTCGGACTCGACCCTGTATGGTCTCGGACTCGACTTAAACTCGACCCTCTTTGGTCTCGGTCTGGACCCTCTATGGTCTCGGTCTCGACCCTCTTTGGTCTTGGTCTCGACTCAGACTCGACCCTCTACTGTCTCGGTCTCGACTGAGACTCTACCCTCTTTGGTCTCGGTCTCGACTGAGACTCGACCCTCCATGGTCTCGGTCTCGACTCGGACTCGAGTGAGCTGGTCTCTACTACAACACCGGTAATGAGTTCTTGCTACTCTGTCCACCATCATGGATGAAAATGCTGTTCTTTTTGCATCCATCGTTCTGTCAATTTCATGTTTTTGGCTCATTTATGGCCTTTCATTTTCTGTTCTGTCAAAGGAATACATTTTTGTTCAGAAAATATCTGTCCACACAAATACCCCTTGGGCACACACGCAAACTCACAACACACCAATACTATTCATCCTCGTTTTAAAGCTTCTACTGATTTGTATGCATTGGACAGATGTACCATCACTGTATTTGCATTTAATATATCCTATCTTTAAACAATCTTAAATGTGGTTTTTCAGAAGCAGGGACGAAACAGAGGCTGTTTCCACACTTCCTAAATTCCCTTCAGGCTTCGAACCTGAAAACATTATCTCTGAGCGTGTGTGTTGGCGTGATGTCAGCGGCTAGGCTGAAGCGTGTGCCGGGCAGCAGCCGGGGGGTTGATGGGAATCGGCAGGCGGATTATGAACGTGCATCTGGGGTCCTGCAAGAGGCCTGCTTCTCGTCCTCTTTACGTCCGCCACCGTACTATTGTTGTCAGATCCTTTGGCCTCTATGACTGACAGCATTAAAGACTCGTGGTGCTTTTCACCTGACAGTCAAGCTTCATTCACTCTTGTCTTCTCTTTCTCTTTCCCTTTTGCCTGATTGCTCACGTGTCTTCACCTCTTTTTTTCCCTCCATTAATGCGTTCTTCATTTGTCACATTGGTTTGTCACTCTCCTCCCACAGTCCTCGTTCCCCGAAGAGATGCCTCACAGTGTGCCAAATGCATTAGTAATTTCCTTCTACTGCGGCACACACACATTCACACACACACACCAGTCTCTTAATAACCTTGTGCAGAGTGTCTTCAAACAGCGAACCCAAATGAACACAGGATGAACATGTCAACCCTTGCAGATATTTGGCCTGGGATTCAATCAAGCCTTTAACATGCCAACAGCATCCAAAAACAGATCAAAAGAAGCCACACAAATTGATTAGTGTCTGTGGGCCTTGAAGAAGAGAGAGGGGAAATGAGATCATAAACGCTTGTGTAATGATCCATATTTAGTATTATAGGAGTGCCTCAAGGCTCGCTTCTCGGCCCCCTGCTGTTTTTTTCCGAGGATCGTCCCAAGCGAGCGGACGCTCCATAACTTGCAAGGACGCAGATGCCTGAATTGTGAGAGTTTATACGTGTTAGATAGTAACGAGAACTCACAGTATAGCTCAGATGGCAATTCAACTTGCCAGTATTATTTTTTGCTGTCTTAGCTATGGATGCCAAAAGTATCAGCTTGCTAGCAATATTTTCCAAATATCTAAAGTTATGATTCTCTCTCTGCCACCAAGCGCTGAACACATTTGATACCGTTTACTGTCAGACTTTGAACACCCGTACTTGCAGCTTCTCGCATGAGCAGTCAAACGCACATCCAGTCGAGCTACAGAACGGGTTTCCGGCATTATTAGTAATTGAGCAGCTGATGTAATTATTGTCTTGTGGCAGACTAGCAGTGAGGACACAATGCAGAATTTTATTTCATTAGTCGCTCTTGAAGGACTTCCATGCTGGGAATCTCCAAGGTCTGGATGAAATGGGATATTTTAGGCCGGCATGCTTATCTATTTTCATGTCCTTGTTGCAAGCACTTTGGGAAAAGGAAAAAAAAGGAGGCATGCTGACAGCCCAGCAGGAGTTCAGTTTGGATTTTATACACGGATCTGGCCTCATTGTCGTTATTGCCCACACAGATATTGACAAACTGTATTTAAGAACTTGTCTTGTTTGAGAGCGGGGACGAAAGGCCAGAGCATTGGCTAAAGTTCACGGCTTTATAGATCACTGTGTTTGCCGTGTGAAAAATAGTCTCTGCCCGAGTGGACTCGTGCCTTTGGGGAGAAGTAGGCACATGAAGACATGGGAAGAGGGAGCCAGAGGGAGGGAAATTTGTGCAACACCTCAGTCATAGCACTCTAGTACTTAGCAAATCAAACAAAGGACCTGAGCCTGAAGAGAAATCAATGGAGGCGAGAGAGGTGCATTCATCAGGGCGACACGGCATCGGGGAGACAGGCGGCGCAGGCCTGAGACTGGAACAATACTAATTGTAGGAGTGGAGAAAGAGCTCGGCTGATAGATGGTGTGGAACCTCATCGTGATTGGGCTCTAACGGATGATGTGTCTACAGTCATTGACTGATGTCAGAGGGCTCCTGTATTACTCACACGCTCTCCTACTGTAGGAGGAACTCTTAATTCCTTGCTCGGTTGGCTCCTTTTTGTTTTCAACCTCTTGTTGTCCACGATATCCTAGCTCAGGCTTGTTCTTTACACACATGGTGAAGATGTTCCTGTTTTCTGTGTTCAAAAGAGACCGGGAAAGAGTGTGGCAAAAGAAGTTTTTCCATTAGCTCTTGACCTTTACTACTCCATTACTCTCATACTGAATTGTACTATTGGTATCTTTGTATGCATGTGCAGTATTTTTTAGATATTGTGCATAATTGTTTAGTATTTATTAGGGCTGTCAGTTAAACACATTATTAACGGCGTTAATGCAAACCCATTTTAATGGCGTCAATTTTTTAACTCTCGATTAACGGTCTTTTTGGCCTAGCAAACTTTGTAGTTTTTTTGTTTTTCACAAGCACAGCACCGCGCGAGGACGTTTTGTTTCTTCGTTGACCAAAGCGCAAGTGGATCTAGCTAGACTGAAAACAAAACAACAGGCACGCATCCACACATACTGCTTTGGGCTTGCGAGCCGCCAAATAGTTGGTTAACGTTACGTTTTGAGTGGATGACGAGCACGAGACGCCGAAATGGATGCAAATAAGATTCTGAATGGAAAGTTTACTTTTACAAAGTTGGCAAACGGTTGAATTGACAAGACCAAAGCGATCTGAGTGTTTTGTCGTTGTGAACTGAGCTATCATCATCGCAGCACGTCCAGTCTGAAATACTACTTGATGATGGCCAAACACACACACACACACACACACACACACACACACAAAGATGATGCGACTGCTCCGCCCCTCGTCAATATCTGGACCTCGTCAGTATTTCTTTCACCCTTTTATTGATGGACAGTGCTACATCGTGTGAGAGATTATTTGCTCCAAGTGAGAACGTTAGTGTGAAATTGAACACAGTATATGACAATAATGTTTTCAATAAAAAATATTTGCATAAAGCAAGCCGATCCACTTTTCCATGTTTATAAGAGCATTAGAATGAGAAAAAATAATGGGACAAAAAGAAATCAAGAGACATTTAGAGTAGATAAAAATGTGCGATTAATCGCGAGTTAACTATGACATCAATGTGATTAATCGCGATTAAATATTTTAATCGTTTGACAGCACTAGTATATATATATTTATATATATATATTTTTTAAATAATTTTTTATCTATGTATCACTGCGAAACACTGCAGTTCCTATGTCGTGTTTATTTGAGCTTTCATGCATATTACACATCAGAATGTTGTTGCTGTTCACGGTCAGGGACTATTTTTTTCTAGCGGAAGGAAGGCTTTTAGTGATTTTACTTCATGAAAGTTGCACTAATACATATTTTTGTTTACTTTAATATTTTTATTGTGTGATAACCGTTTTATAAAAACAATAAGTTACAAAAGGCATATCGGGAATAAGTGACGTCTGAAGGAGTTACTCCACTCGAGTCGAGCCTAACAACGCCCTTCAGCCGCCACTTACTCCCGATACAGCACAGCTTCTCTCGTGCCTTATTGCTTACATATATGATTTGAATTGATAAATAATTAAAATACCACAAAATTCATCGATATGATATTGTCTGCTGCACAAGATTTGTCCCCAGTTTTCATTTCAAACATTTCCCCCCGCTGCAGACCAACGCTTCTTGAAAGAAAGCACATCAATTGAGTTTCCCTGTGTTTTCCGTGTCTCATTATGGTCACGGTGTGTCTGCAGGGACTGTAAATGAAGTGTTAATCTTTCCACTCATCAGTCTCTGAGTGAACCCCTGAGAGCAAGTCTTTCTCGCTCCTATGAAACTGATGACTGGCACTTTCCCTTGTTTTGAGAAATAAGTTTCAGCTAAATTGCAATTTAATGGATCTCACATCCCAAGTGCAAGGTGTAATCCATCGCTTGACGATTGTAACGTGGACGACCAGTGGCTTTGATTTATGAAGCTTTTGGGATCAAGGTCAAAGTTGAAACGATTTGAAGGAAAAAAGGCAACGTTCAAAGTGTTTCGAAGCATGAGAGTTGTCATTCTCGTGTTTTGTTTGATATTCAAAAGCCCAGATGGCATCGCGTAATGGGAAGACTTCGGTAAATAGCACAGGATTTGTCTGTGATTTGTGTGAGAGCGCCGGTGAGTCTCAACGAGCGCTTGTCTTTGAGAGACCTCTGTAAGTCCGGTGAGTCTACACCCGGATTACTCATCAACAGCCCGCAGGCTCTTCTGGCCCATCAGCTTTTATTTACTTGCTTAGTTGTGTGTTTATTATAATTAGCCCCCAAACGTTGTACCAAAAGGCAGTGCATGATTTTGTTTTCAAGCAAAGATAAAACCTATTTTGTAATTCTGCAATTTCATTTCTCACAGTTGCTACTTTATTTTTTTATAATTGCGACCACTTTGTGAAACTTTTATTTCTGCCAGTTCTAATACCGATAATCAAACTTGTTCACGCATAAATCTTATGTGAAGTCTAGTGTGAATCTTGTGTATTCACTTTGATGAGACTCATTAGTGATTCCCAGCGCTTTGCTGACACTGAATCTGATTGTCAATATCTTGAAGGGATTAAGTGGGATTTGGAGATTTGGTGATAGAATTTTTCTTATACAAAAGCAGTAGTTTAAACATCATAAAAACAAGCTAAATTTACTTCGCAACACTGTGTACGACAGTAAGACTTGTTTACAGAAAAATTGGTTTTTCTTACCCCATTGGCAAATATATTGTTGGCTTAAAACAACTATGTGCATGTGGTGTCGATTACATAAAGAATTAATATTGCATCTTGTTTTTGTATCTTTAAGATCTATCCAGTCAGGTGTACTTTAGAAGGTGAGCTGAGGTTTAAAAGGTTTGTGAATGGCATTATGAGGAACGATTTTGCTTTGTTTTGGGAGCCGGCTATAATTAACACCGTGACTCAGGGTCAGCCTGTGCGGGTCAGCCTCGCTCTCCTCTCGCCGTGGAACGAGGAGGAATGTTTCTGAAGGTTAGGTCTAAATAAGGGGTTTGGTAATGATGTCCTCTAAGAGCCACACTGAGGAGGGCCCTGAGCCTGGAGGTGGGCAGGTGCAGCACTCATGTGGCATTTGGGATAATGAGAACTAAGGGGAGCCGGACCACCAAGAAAAAATTAAATGGCAAGATGGAAAGAGTGACTTATCTGAATGCGCACCAGATGCTCTCCAATGTCATTGAGTCATTCAAGTAGAAGTGTAGGCTATATTTTACACACAATTGTATTTATTTTAGTGCTGTCAAACGATTTAAATATTTAATCGTGATTAATCGCATTAATGTCGTAGTTAACTCGCGATTAAACACACATTCTAAATCTTTTTCTCACATTATTTTTTCTCATTTGAATGCCCTTATAAACATGGAAAAGTGGATCGGCTTGCTTTATGCAAATGTTTTTTATTGAAAGCGACATTGTCATATACTGTGTTCAATTTCACACCAACATTCTCACTTGGAGCAAATAATCTCTCACACGATGCAACACTGTCCATCAATAAAAGGGTGAAAGAAATACTGACGAGGTCCTGATACTGTATTGACCACTTCGTCATCCACTCAAACGCCAAAACACACAGATGGGTTTCTGCGCCGTGTCTATTTTTGCTGCGCCGCTCACGTTCAATTAAAGCCAAAGCACACTTTTGATTTAAAAAAAAAAAGGATTTGAAAGTGCCCAAAATGTACAGAATTTGTATGTTGTGTGTTTTAACAAGCACTGGAGTAGGCTATGTCAGAAAAGAAAATGTACCCGTTTAAACTTGTTTTATTATTGAGTTTGAGGGAAAGTATATAGTGCTTTATAAAATTTTATATATAGAAAAGAAATACTTGTGTTATTGAAAATAAAAAAGTGGTTAGAAAAATAAAATTTACTAATAAAATACGCTATTATAGATGAATGTTTTACTGTCTTAAGTTAACTGTGAAGCACTTTGAGCATTGAACGTTGCTATTAAATGTGCTATATAAATAAATAAATAAATAAATAAATAAATGTTGAAGTTGAAGTAAAATCAGTATCGGCAGGTGAAACTCAATGAAATCAGAAGCGGTCTAGAAAATTGTAATCGGTGCACCTCTATATGGAACACATTGTTTTTATAAAAAAGAAATATATATAAGAAATGTATATAATAATAAAAAAAGTATATATAGTTGCTTTTAATTTTATATTTATAATATAACAATTACAATATATTAATAATTATACTATAAGTTTTTTTAATGCATATTCTGGTATACCAGTATATTAAGTATTAAAACAAGTTGATGAAGGGGTTAACCAAATGACTGTTGAACGAAAAATCATCCTTATCTTTTAATTAAAAGCACTAAAACCCGGTGAAGAGGAGAGCGAGACATGCCTCTGTGCGTCGAGGTGAAAGATAGTGATTAGGTTGCTTTATTTAGATGTTTCTGTGGCATAAACTGTAACTAATGGCTTTTGGTTTAGGACGGCCAAAGCATGTTTAATTAGAAACCTATAAGCTAAATGCTAACGTTTGATAGGTGAGAAACAAAATGATCAATCATTCATAAGCTGAGTAATTAATCAACTCTATAAATGTCAGTGCAGGAATACTGTAGAAGCATGACTTTTCAATCGGAGCTCGTTTCAGACATGGAGAACGTTCTAGCAAAGCCATAAGGAAGACTGGCAAAACGTCTTCACATCAATAACCATGTTTCCTTTGATTTTAATTGCCCCAGACGTTCTAGAACTTGCTCTTAATGTTTTCTTAAAGAGCTTTCAATGAAGTAGTCCCGCTGTTATGAGAGATTCCAGCTCTCCCTTGAGCAAAGATGCAGAAAGCTAAAGGGCTGTTAATGGGCCGAGGAGTTGTGCTCATTCTCCTCCCCATTCTTTTCTGCTTTTATAGTCATAATTTATCTCCGTCTTCCTGAAATGGAACATTATCTATTTTTGAATGGTAAATTAACGAAGATCAGACATAGTCACTGGTCACATTGGGCCAAAGCAGACGTCTCTAACAGCATGCGTGACATTAGATTCTTTTCTCCTTAAATTCGAGTCGATTTATGTATCTTAATCATCGAGATAATGACACTTGTCTTTTTTAACAGAAGAGGAAAGGGTCGTGAAATCTCATAATCGCCCAGACAGTTTTCAAGGAGCTCTGGTCCATTAGTGGTGGCTCACCAAAGTATTCATTTTTTCACATTTTATGTTGCTACCTTATGTTAAACTACTTTAAATTTGTTTGTTTTTCACATTAATCTACACTCCATAATGACAAAGTAAAAAAAAAAAAATGAATTAATTACTTGGCATAAGTATTCATACCCTTTTCTGAGACACTTGACATTTAGCTCAGAAACATTCCAATTTGGCTTGTAGATATTACACTGTAAGGGGAGTTAACCTGTGGCAAACTCAATCGAATGGGTTTGATTTGGAAAGGCACACACTCTCTAAAAGCTGAAAATGCTTATCAGAGCGAAAACCAAGACATGAGGTCAAAAAACTGTCTCTAGAGCTCAGAGACAGGAGTGTGTCGAGACACAGATCTGCGGAAGACGACTAAAAGGTTCACAGAAGGATAACCTCTATAATCCTTAAAGGAGTTGTTCTTTAAAAAACACTTTTGCTGATAATTTACTCACCCCCGTGTCATCCAAGATGTCCATGTCTTTCTTTCTTCAGTGGAAAAGAAATTAAGGTTTTTGATGAAAACATTCCAGGATTTTCTCCATATAATGGACTTCAATGTGGTCCAAACGACTCAAGGTCCAAATGAGAGTTTCAGTGCAAACTGTTCAAAGGGCTTTAAACGATTCCAGACGATGAATAAGGGTCTTATCAAGCGAAACGATCGGCCATTTATAACAAAGTGTAAGTTTTATAAGCCACAAGCACAAATGCTCGCCTTGGTGTGTTCTGTGATGCGCGTTCGTGACTCTCATGTTCATCAACATGCACGAATGATCTCCATGATCATGATCTCACACAGTGAGATTCTGACTTCTTTTCTCAGTTGTAATATAAACTATTGTGAATTTTAAAGTCCAATTCTGAGGATAAAAAGAATAACTTTAGAACTCGCAACTGAGTTTATAAAACACATTTCTGTTGAAAATGCTTTTAAATGTTTATTTTAAAAGAAAATGCTGTTCTCAACCAGTAATGGTGGCATAGGTCGAGAAAATATCTCTAGAATTGAAACCCAGTCGTGTTTGTTGCTCAATAAATGTTTTTTTTGCCGAAGGGACTTGCTTGGGTATTTATTGGAGTTTTCTCTCTCCGGCTTGCTTTGTTTTTGATTTTAGCCGATGTTTTCTTTCCTCTCTAACTCGGTTAAATCCGTTTGAAGTATTGTTGGAATTAAATTTTGCCTCTTTGCTCAGGGGGGTTTCATTATCTTTTATTTATCGCAAAATAAGGGAAAATCTCAGGACTATGTCACTATATCAAACAATAGAGAATGAAAACCAAATGCAATCGAAAGAAAGTTGAGGTGAGGTAGGATGAAACAGGAAACTTAAAAAAAGAAGAGTATTTTCCTGTAATGAGCAGTTCGGCTGCTCGCTGTAATTTAGTTAGTTACGCTCATTCCTCGTGCTGGATTTAGGTTTCTTAAAACATGATCTGCTCAAAGGAAGTCATAAAACACTGAAAGTCTAACTGCTTTTTAAGGTCAGTGCCTCACATATAGTCTATTGTGATTATGAAATAGGCTTTAAGAGAAATATGAATGTAGGTTTGACACATGTAAATATATTTATAGAGAACAAAATAGTTCATTTACAATATAATGGATATTTTATGGTCATATCTATCTGTCTGCATAGTTTTTTAATATATCACATGCATATGTATAAAACTGTTCAGACTGAGAATGCTGCACTCTAAAAATGCTGGGTTGTTTTAACCCAACTTTGGGTCAGATATGGACATAACCAAACGTTGGGTAAAAAATGCAATTAAAAAATGTAAAACAATGGCTGGGTTTGTCCATATTTGACCCAAAGTTGGGTTAAAACAACCCAGCATTTTTAGAGTGTGATTTAATGCTGATTTAAAGTTGCTTTGTTGCTTGTCCATAATAAAGCCACAGTTCGGATATTTGTTAGCGTAAGCAACATATTCTGATTTGACTCGTTGCTATTTTGCGTATAGCGAATTGGTGGCTAAATTGTGTAATTTCGTACAAACTTTTGGTAACACTTTACAATAAGGGTGCACTAATATGCATTAATTCATGCTTAACTAATGCACAGATAATCATGAGTTAATGTATAACTAATGAAGAACTAAACCATTAATTAATGATTACTGCATCAGCAACTAATAAAGAGTCTATACGATTAATAGATTAAGTAATACATGAATTGTTATTAATTCATTGTGTCATTGTGTATTAATTCCTCAATAACATATTTTATTAAGTAATAGTGTAAATTAATGTGTTAATTACCACAATTAGTCAAAGCCATGCACTTCAACTTCCAGTTGTCTGCTTTAATTAATCATTAGCTAATGATTTGCAAAGGTATCATTATGTTATGACTTTACTTGTTGGGGCACATCATTATTAACTAGTCATTTAGTAATTGTAGTAATTTGCACATGAATTAGCATCAACAATGAAGTAATTAATCATGTATTAATGCATATTAGTGTACCTGTCATATTACCTGGAAGTTGAAATACAAGGCTTTGGCTCATTCTGGTAATTAACATATTAATTAATACTATTAGTTAAAAAAATGAGTTATTATGGAATAAATCCACAATTACATATTTAATTAATAGCAATTAATGTATGAACTAATACATTAACCTTACAGACTCTTAATTAGTTCCTAATGTGATAATCATTAATGAATAGCTTAGATAATCATTTTTTACACATTAATTCAGTATTATCTGTGCATTAGTTAAGCATGAATTAATGTGTATTAGTGCACACGTATTGTAAAGTGTTACCAAACTTTTTCCTGCTTACGCCCCACTGACGGTTTGATTTGGACTTTCATGCTTTTTTCTAAAAATTTCACAAATTCATATGAAATGGCCATTTTGTAGATGTATTTTTAGATCCAAGAGAGACACTAATGTAATAAAAGTAACTATGTGTTATCTGTGCATTAGAAACCCCTTTAACTGTGGTGAAATCGCAGTTTTATTGCTTTATTAAAAGTGCCGTGGCAGCTTCTGCTTTGCATCCTTTACATTTGTTTAGCAGAGTCTGCGGAGAGCCATCAATCCTTCTCTTCCGTTGCGTAAGGGGTTGTGGGAAATATTATCCAACCATTATTTCCCAAAAATCTAATAATAGCACACCATCTGGGTACATTTGGCATGCTATTTCCAACGTATATGATCTGGGACATGCTAATTCCAATCTCGCATGTAATGTAGGGTGGATAGCATGCGAATTGGCACCCAGAATACAGTTCAACAGCGTGTGGATGACACAAAGACGACGTAAAGTTTGTGTGAGGTGAGAAATCTGCCTTTTCATGAGATTGAGGCTCCAACTGATGTGGAAATACGTGTGATTTTTGGAGAATGTGTCTGTTTTTCTTTGTTTGTGTGTGTGTGTGTGTGTGTGTGTTGCTGGCCGCCGTGAAATGTTCTCTGACAGCGTGTGGATCTCCAGTCGCTCTTGACAGCTTTTGCTCATGGGCTTCAAATCCCACTGGGTTTCTCTTCTTGCCTGGACACATACACACTCACACACACACAAACATAAACACACGCCACTTCTAATTAACGCAGCGCAAGATTCCTCCAGACAAGCTACTTTTACCCTGTCCACCTCTGCACTTCAAACAGCCGACGCTAACACCACGCAGCGCCCATCATGACCAAGGTGAATGGTTTCAGACGGAGAAAGACTGCCAGTATTTATGCAGTCAAATTGAGCACAATCTCGCTAGTAACAGCTCTCGTTGCATTAACGATACGCAAACCAGTCATTCAGAGAGGTATCAACACAGACGCCTCACTCATTAGCTGTTAGCCTGTTAGCATAGGGCTACGGCATATTAAACTTATCCCTTTTTTATGTTTCATCCCAAGAATTTGCCTTGGGATCTCACATGGATCAAAGACTTCCAAAGTGTCAGCAGTGTTTACGCCACTTGATTCCTAATTATTTTCCTGCTTTGTTTTCCCAAAAGTGCTTTTATTTGTCAAATTTCTAACGCACGTTATGCTAATCCCGGCCCCTGTGGAGATGACGACAGGCCCACGGTTCAGTTTCTCCATGCAGGTCTCAGCTTTGATGGCTTTGGCGCTGATGCCACAAAGCCTATTTGAGTAATTAAGCGCAATCATTGATCTAATTAAAGAAAGTAGAATTTGTGTCAGAGAAAGCACCTCTTTAATAGGGCATTATGGAGGACGATAAACAGACCAATGATTCGCTCCTCAAACGGCCTTTCCCTTGGGATCTATGACGAGACTGCATCTCTATATATCAACAGAAATAAATATATTTGATATATTAGTATTTATGTATTTACTTAGAAATGATAACAGTTCTATCCATCCATCCAATGCTGATTTGGTGTTCAAGAAACATTCATTATGATTATTAGGGGCCAAGCACCGAAGTTGTCTATTGTAATCGTTCTTCCTATTATAATTATTGTTGTTATTATTATTATTATTTTTATTATTTCGACTGGGTGTCTATGGCAGCCCATAGAACCGCTTGCTGGAAAGTTATGAAATTTGGTAGACTGATAGAGGACAGTCTGAAAAGTCTCCATAGCAAATTTGGAGTCTCCAACTCAATCCCTCTAGCGCCACCAGCTGTCCAAAATTTCACTCATGTTTATAAATAAATGTATTTGATTTATTACTGTATTTTCTTGAAAATTATAACAGTTCTATCAATCCATCCAATGCTGATTTGGTGTTCAAGAAACATTTGTTATTATTATTATCATTATCATAAGATGGTTATACTGCATTTTCAGGATTCTTTGATGAACAGAAAGTTTGAAAACAGCATTATTTGGAAATCAATTGAATGCATATTTGCTGGATAAAAGTATCAATTTAAAAATAGCAATAATGTGTTACTGAAAATCTAGCTTATTATTATTATTATTATTATTACAATAGGTTCCTACATTTAAATAGCTGTTTTAATCTAGAAGTTTGAAGCATGCTTTGAAACTCTCCATAAGGGTTGAGAGTGTGTGTGTGTGTGTGTGTGTGATGGAAAGGGAATACTGGAAAGCGTTCACTGCAGTCAAGCCGGTGTGTGTGTGTGTGTGTGTGTGTGTGTGTGTTTATGACCCATCACTAATGCACCTGCAGCCGAGAGACAGGCTTCGTGTGACATATCATACACACGTCAGAAACCCTGAGAGAAGCCACAGGAGATGTTTGGTCTGTCTCCGTCTCGCCCATCCAAACGGCGTGTGTGTTCATCGAGCCGCAGTGCTGATATCGGGCAAACGTAATGTCAGTTCTCTTCAGATGTTCTTGCACAAACGCACTTGTGTTCAGTCTGAATGGTGTGAGGTGGGTATATTGCAGAGCTGTGTGGAGAATTGTTGCTAATTAAGTGAAAAGCACATTGTCTCTGAGGGGCAAACGCAACATTTGGGTATATTTACACTGAAGATCCTCCTCTCACGTCAGCTCTCTGGAGATCGGGAGACAGTTCCTGGTGAAATATGCATGAGAACAGCAGCATTAGCGGACGGGGCCTTTCCTCACAGTGTCTCCCTTTGACACGCTGTGACGAGGCCATGGTTGTACGTGTCAGACGAGGTTTGAGTGGCACGTCTTGTTTCTGAAAGCGACGAGGGGGTGGGGAAGAAACTTCTCTTCTCTTTGTTTTATAAATCTTTTTTGTTTTTCATGCTTTATGTGCAGTTCGTGTATGGCTTAGTGACATTAGGATAATATCTTAATATATTGATTTATTCACAAATGAAATGCAATACTTACATATACATTCACCTAGAGGATTATTAGGAACATCTGTTCAATTTCTCATTAATGCAATCATCTAATCGACCAATCACATGGCAGTTCAGTGCATTTAGGGGTGTGGTCCTGGTCAAGACAATCTCCTGAACTCCAAACTGAATGTCAGAATGGGAAAGAAAGGGGATTTAAGCAATGGTTGTTGGTGTCTGAGTGTTTCACAATCTGCTCAGTTACTGGGATTTTCACACACAACCATTTCTAGGGTTTACAAAGAATGGAGTGAAAAGGGAAAAACATCCAGTATGGGTCAGTCCTGTGGGCCAAAATGCCTTGTTGATGCGAGAGGTCAGAGGTCGACTGATTCAAGCCGATAGAAGAGCGACTTTGACTGAAATAACCACTCGTTACAACCGAGGTATGCAGCAAAGACACAACACACACAACCTTGAACAGCAGAAGACCCCACCGGGTACCACTCATCTCCACTACAAATAGGAAAAAGAGGCCACAATCTGCAAGAGCTCACCAAAACTGGACAGTTGAAGACTGGAGAAATGTTGCCTGGTCTGATGAGTCTGGATTTCAGAATTTGGCGTAAACAGAATGAGATCATGGATCATCATGCCTTGTTCCCACTGTGCAGGCTGGTGGTGGTGGTGTAATGGTTTTCTTGGCACACTTTAGTGCCAATTGGGCATCGTTTAAACGCCACGGCCTACCTGAGCATTGTTTCTGACCATGTCCATCCCTTTATGGCCACCATGTCCCCATCCTCTGATGGCTACTTCCAGCAGGATGATGCACCATGAATCATTTCAAATTGGTTTCTTGAACATGTCAATGAGTTGACTGTACCAAAATGGCCGCCACAGTCACCAGATCTCAACCCAATAGAGCATCTTTGGGATGTGGTGGATCGGGAGCTTCGTCCCACAAATCTCCATCAACTGCAAGATGCTATCCTATCAATATGGGCCAACATTTCTGAAGAATGCTTTCAGCACCTTGATGAATCAATGCCACGGAGAGTCAGTTCTGAAGGCGAAAGGAGATAAAACACACTTGAATGAACCTTATAAGTCAAATTATTTTTGGTGCTGTAAATGATTTGTGTACCGATCTAATACTGAAGAGAAAAGCGAATTCATAAAAAAAAAATGAAATTGCATTTAAAAATATTATATTTATCGTACTGTTCAAGCTTTTATTTGAAGAAATATTGTTGTGTTCCTCAGAAAGACATGCGGCTGATTTTTCATTTCAGGTGAACTGTCTCTTTAAAGCTCGAGAGAACCAATGGTTAAAGTGGTTGTGTGTTCTCGTAGCAAAGCTAACGTCTTTTGCCTCAAAAGGTAATCTCATTTTAGGAGATCCATCTGCTTCTATCATTCTCTTTCTCTCTCTCAACAAAGTAAAAAAAGAGAAGGAAACGGTGAACAGAGGCGGTATTGATCGAGCTGAGAGAGGGGTCAGAGGTGAATGAAATGTTGATTTGACACCTGGTCTGTCTCCCTCCCTTTCTGTCTAGAGGGAGGAATGAAGGGTAAATCAAAACAGAGGGAGGCTGAGATCTCTCACTACTATTTAATGCTCCAATAGGTTGAACCTTCCCCTCTGTACGGCTGCAAGAACAGCTTTCCACGGTGTGTTTGTATGGACAGAGCGCTGGTTAAATCGATAGACAGTTGGTCAATGTTAGGAAATATGTAAATGCAAATGGTTGTTCATGGCATTAAGAAATGTGATCCTATTGTGCATGATATTTTAGTCTTGTGCGTATGTAGTAGCAACTCCAGTACTTAAGGGGGCGATAGTGATGTCTGTGCCATTTAATCAGATTTGTTGTTGTTCAAGTATTAAAGTATAAACGCAATCATTGCTTGCTCAGAAAATGAAGCCCTGCCTTGGCTGTAGTTGACATGAAAGCAACAGCGGACTGTATAAGACAATTTATGCTAACGCTTGCTAGTACGGACCCTACAGTAGACGCTATATTTAATTTGACACAAATGAAAACGAGGCTGTGAGCAATAGAAGTGAATTCAGTCAGTCCTATTTTCAGTTCACAAATTTCAGGATTCGATTCACTTCACAAGCTTACAATTCAATTCGACATAATTCATTTGTTTATATTTGATACAGTAAATGTACATTTTTCTGAAGATTTTTTTTGAAGTTGTATACGAACACACACAATTGTTTCTACTCCAATTAGTATTTTTTTTTTAAATATAAACATTTAACCCTTGTATTATCTTCATTTGTGTCTACACTCATTATCCTTGGGGTCTCTAGGGACCCCAGACAATAACATTACATTTTGTAACAGTGTAATATATATTTTTTATAGATGTAATTTTACTCTGTTTATTAATGTTTTTATTCAACATTTGTGCAGTTTTTGGAGTATTTTTTTATATTTTTTAAATTTCTATAAATTAATGTTTATTTAAATAAGCTTTTTACAAAAAAACAGCATTGTATGTAATATTCACTTTATAAAAGACTCAGATTTCTGATTTTCATTCGTGGAGATAACATGGGTAATTTTACATGGTTGAGTGTAAGATTTTTGACAATTTTTGGGAAAATGCTGTTTTAAAATAAAAAAAAAATATCACTTTAACCACTAGATGGCAATAGACCTCCACTATAAGCTACTTGACTAACCAAACTATATATCTTTTCACAAGTTTTTACAGTTGGATTCATATCTAAATATTAAAAAATCTAAAACTTTCTATTAAAAGTTTTTCAATAATGTTTTTCAATAATGTTACGTTACGTTTCAGTTGCGAACGGTAAAACAAAAATGAACAGAAATGAACAGTTACACCGTGTCCTAACTACACACGACGTGATATAATTCCAGCGACGACAAGTGTGTCTGTCAATCAAAAATCGCAGCCATTCAGAACAGCGTGTGGGCGGAGTCTCTCTTCGAAAGCGCACTGCTGGCTCGCACTCACATTGGAAATGGGTAAGGACATAATCAAATCAAGAAATAATGTTATTAAAAATCAAAACATTAACAAGTACAGTTGTATGTTTGCATAGAATTCATTTTGAACGCTATATTATATGCTTTCAAAATCTGAGGTACATTATCCATTATCGCTTGTGGCACAGTGACCTAATACTTCGACAATCAGTTCTTCGTCGTCCATGTTTGATGATTAAATATTCATGACAAGCAGAACTTCCATCCAATGAGATCTCAGTGTGGGCGGATCCGTCAGTCGCAGAAATAGGAACGTTTCTAAATTAGAAACTTCGCGTGGCGCCGTCGCATCTGGTTAAGACAAAAACTCTGATTAACAAGGAAAAGATACCTTTTATCGTATTCCTGTGTGTGTGTGTGCGTGTGTGTGTTTTTTGCATTGTTGTAAGTGTGCCACTTTATTTCTGTCTATGTGATCTGCATTGTTTCTTCGTTGTTTCTGATTTTGATGATGAATTTTGTATATTTACTATGCAGGGTCTCCAGGTGATCCCAAAGATAACAAGTGCCGGTATTTTTTTCATACTAACATAAAAACTTTAAAAACAATTTTTTTTTTTTTTTTTTTTTTTTGATCCTACAGAGTTTAGCTTCAACTCTAATCAAACACACCTTAACAAGATGATCAACGTCTTCAGGATTACTAGAAAGTTACAGGCAGGTGATTTTTTTTAGGTTGGAGCTAAACTCTGTAGGAGGACCGACGTTGCCCATCCCTGATTGGGACAAAAATAAAAAAAAATTAATTTGATCAAAAGTAATTTGCGGGTTGATAACCAGAGGGTTAAAAGGTCCTTGTGAAGTCAGGTTTGCGTACTAGAAGTATTTGCATTCACGTATCTGCGTCGAGTACGTTTTGGGCCTAAAACAGACAGGATAATAGAATATCATAAATATGCTAATGTTAACTGGACAAGGCTTAATGCGTTAACAAATGGATCTAACGGAACAAACAAAACCATAAACCCAGCAGAACAAATATAGCAGCGATGTCTGTTTTTGTGCTGGGAGGCAGGGCTCTGTACTCGGACCTTTGTTTTTCTCATCTGAGATGCGTGTCCCGAGGTGTGGTTGGGATTAGGTTTGCGTGTGCAGTTTTTCTAACCCTGTTAGGGCTGCATTAAGGAGTGAGTAATCTCTTCACACGCGAGTCCTCGCTCTCTTTCATTAGCCGGATCTATAGCACTCTGCCTCTCCGTATGAAACCCAGACCTGTCCGATCGATACGGCCCAAGGCTGCAGCGAGGGCCGAGGATGAGGACGGCGAATCCTAATTTGATGAAATACGCATTTCGGATGGGTCCGGATGCTTGCAGGGCTGGGGTAATTGTCGACAAATACATCTTAAAGGCCGGCAGCTGAGGATTGCTTTCAATTAGGGCTGCACGTTCTGTTTAGCTGTTGGTGGACCACTGCTCACCTCTCAGCGAGTGTGAGAGAGCAGAAACACTCGCACACACACACACACACACACTCGAGTCGGCGCTACAGTGTCTCGTCAGGTTATTGCTCTGACAGGCGCATTTATGATTTGGCAGAGTTTAACTGTATAAGCGCCGCTTCAAACTCTTTAATGGACTCTTAAAACATCCTTGTCTTGTTTGCTTGTCTCATTTTGTGTGCTGAAGTAAAATTGTCTGCTCATACTTTTGTTTTATTGTGTTTAAGATGACAAGGATCACTGATAGTTTTTGCACAGTGATGGGGAAGCTGCTTATGTACACTGTAAAAAAATATTGTTGGTTTAACTTAAAAAAGTAAGTAACCTCGTTGCCTTAAAATTTTAAGTTCATTGAACTGGAAAAAGTGAGTTAATACAATGAAGGAGAATGATTTAATCATCAGAAACTCAAAATTATATGTTATCTGAACTAATTAAATTATTTAAGTTGATTTGACAAAAGAAAAAAATGTTGTGATTACTACACTGTAAAAAATATTGTTGTTTTAACTTAAAAAAGTAAGTAACCTGGTTGCTTTAAAATTTTTAAAAGTGGATTGAACTGGAAAAAGTGAGTTAATACAATGAAGGAGATTAATTTAATCATCAGAAACTCAAAATAATAAGTTACCTCAACTAAATAAAGTTGATTTGACAAAAGAAAATATGTTGTGATAACAAATCTTGAAAATATTTTTTTACAGTGTACGCTTCAATTCAGATTTTTGGACAAAGTAATCTTCAGGGAAGATAAATAGAATTCAGCAAAGAATTAAAGATGTGTTGAAAACATTCATTTGTTCCTTAATTTTAGATAGGCCTTGTTTTAACTCGTTCCCTTGTTTTAGTTCAATTGTGAACATGGAGGAACAAATGAGAAATACATTACCCAGCATGCCGTCACTGCTAGATATCATCACAGAATGCCCTTTATGATGGGGCAACAGATTACAAGCAATATTATTAATTAAATTTAACAAATTAGAATTTAGTAATAAATATTCAAATTAATTCCTTAAAAGTAAACCATTTAAAATGAGTAAAACCTACATTTAAGTCGCCATTATGGTGATCGGTGTTTGTTTTAGGTTTCTCCTTCAGTGATTCTGCTTGTTAACATCACGTGTCTTCAATGTTGGCAACTTAAAATAAAGAGTTCTTAATTAATCTTTGACGTCTGTCTGTTATTCAGATATTTTTGCTTAATTTTTTGGTGTAAACTTTACTCATTTTAAATGGTTCATAACTTTTAAGGAATACTTATTACTAAATTTAATGAACAATATTGCTTGTAATCTGTTGCCACAATTTTATTGATTAGATAAAGCGCAAGTAAATATAGCTAAAATTCTATTTACTTGTGTCATGCGGACGATCAGAGAACCATTCATGCCATTAGCAAGAGTTAGCTTGTTAGCTAACTAACTTTTGGTCACTCCTCTGTCAAAGGGAAATCTGAGGTTGAGAAGAAAAGGCCTTGTCAAATATTGATATAATTTATTTTAACTTCCAAAAGTTGATTACAACTTTTCAGTGGAAATTAAAAGAAAACGTCTGCTTTGGTCTGTGTGGTTGAAAGGTCTTGTATTCAAGTGTGACGACTCTTTTTTTTGTTAGTTTCTCGACAGACAGACTGACAGATGGTCGTTTCAGGCCAGCTCGAGTGTGTTTTGACTGGCATTTATGAAATATAAAGTGAGCCTGGGAGCGCTCGGCTGCTGTTTGCAGTGTGATGATCCATTGATTTGCTGTCTCTCTCTTCTGCAGGGACGTACGGACCAGATACAGGGTGGACGGCAGCTTTTCCTGAGTGTCAGGAGAGAAACCAATCGCCGATCAATATAGCCGACCAAGACACTAAGGTCTCGATGGAGTACCAGGAACTCACGCTGGACGGGTTTGATGTAGAGTCGTCCAACAAGACGTCAATGAAGAATACAGGCAAAACTGGTAAATGCGCACAGACACAGACAGGGATAGTTCACCAAAAATATCATGGCATCAGATATAAGGCAGAATGTCCTGGGTTGCGTTTCTCAGGCGCAAGTTGATCGTAGAGACCATTAGTTGCAATTGTTATACAATCTTCTAGGCTTACAGTGTTTTTAAGAAACTGAATGGGGTTTAAAATGGGTCATAACATTACCTAAAATCATCTATTAAAGGAGTAGTTCACTTTTAAAACACTTTTGCTGATAATTTACTCGCCCCCGTGTCATCCAAGATGTCCATGTCTTTCTTTCTTCAGTTGAAAAGAAATTAAGGTTTTTGATGAAAACATTCCAGGATTTTCTCCATATAATGGACTTCAATGGGGACCAAACGGCTCAAGGTCCAAATGAGAGTTTCAGTGCAAACTGTTCAAAGGGCTTTAAACGACACCCGACGATGAATAAGGGTCTTATAGCAATGTTCGTGACTCTCCTGTTCATCAAAATGAACAAATCTTTTTTTGAGTCATTTGATTCATTCAATGAACGAAATGAACGAACTGACTATTTGTTCATTTTGACGAACGTCACTAGATAAGACCCTTATTCATCGTCTGGAGTCGTTTAAAGCCCTTTGAACAGTTTGCACTGAAACTGAACCGTTTGGACCCCATTGAAGTCCATTATATGGAGAAAAATCCTGGAATGTTTTCATCAAAAACCTTAATTTCTTTTCGACTGATATGGACATCTTGGATGACACAGGGGTGAGTAATTATTTTTTATTTTATTATTATTTTATATTTTTAAATATTTTTATTAGAGACTTGGTTTGGAAATGGAATGGATAAAGAATACGCTGGATTCAATGCTACAGAAACACGTGCCTTTGACTTCTATAAATGAATGGAAGTGTTCAACTCTTGTAGTTTCGAGCTCTTTCATACTTTTCCGATGCGATCTCCGCCTGAACTCCTCACACCCGAATTCAGTTTTGCTGCTCCAGTCTTGCACCATTAAGCAGTTCTGCGGCGCAGTGTATTGAGGAAGTTTACACAGACACGAATCGCCCAGCATTTCCCTCCTTAACATAATCCGTGCAGAGGAAGACAAATGTCCCGCTGTTGTCCCATGAATAATGGAGAGCAGCTCTGCTATTTATAACTGACACATGAGTGTTTTATCAGAGAAATAATCACCTGGAACAGGGCGGCACAATAAACCTACAAACCCGGCACCTCTGAATTATGCATGACTCAATCAATGTTTTAAATCATTTTCTCTATGGACGTCAAGTGACCCTTGACCTTCTCACCTTGAGCGAAACACTCGTCCGGGAAAAGATAAATGTGAAAAAAGAACGTGCACTAGCGCACTGTACTGTATATAGTGTAGTGTACACCACATAACAGATGACTTCAAATTATTGTATTATATTAAACACACACACACACACACACACACACACACACAAACCTAATATGAATGCTAAAAAACACAAATCAAACAACATGTTTTTTATAATTATTGAAAAACATAGCCAATCTTGAATCCTCTACAATCACAAAATGAATCATGGTTAATTATTTTTAATATATCAACCATCCAAACCTTGAAAAGAAGCAGCATTGTAATAATTACAGCTGAAATACCAGATCTTGAAATATTGTGTTGGAGGATTGTTTAATTGAATAAAAAAAAAAAAATGATAAATTAATTGTTTATTATAAAAATATAACAAAAACGAATTATAAATATGTAATAAAATAAGTTCAAATCCTTATTAATCCAATTTTCTATTAAGATGCCTTATTTTTAGGCGGTCGAATCTATGTGTTGTGTTGAAAACGGAAGATGATGTTCATTGCATTGTTTGGTACGGTCTACCTCTCGGTGTGTGTTCTGGTCCACGAACTAAACTGAAATATCACCTACTGTGCACAGTGCTCTTCATGCCATATACTGCAGGAACAGTAAAAGCAGTGTGTTATTCCAATCCTAGAGGCGTTTTTGCAAGCGATCGAGCGAGTGTGTGTGTGTGTGTGTTGCTGGACTTGCCGATACACAAGCTTCTCACACCAAATTAAACTTAAGAAATTCATGAGATCTTGGAACCTTGAAGAAACATTTGCATTGATCAAGGATTTGCTGGCAGGCGAGGCCTAGTTTTCACAAGCTGCCGTTCCAAGGTCCTGCTGGCTTAGCCGTCTAATTCCTGCCTGTTTGTTAAAGCTCATGAAGCTCAAAGCCGGAATAGCTAATGAAACTGATTCTCCCTCTCATGTCGGATTACGTCAAAAAATCAACAAAAGACCAAACAACTTAAAGAGGAGTCGAGAGAAGGACGTTGTTTTTTCCCAGGCTCGAGAGTGTGTGTCTGCGTTTCTCCTCCGAGTCGTCGCTCGTCGTTGCCGTGGTGACGGATTCAGACTGCCACCAGTTGATTGCTTCAATATCTCAATGCCTGGACACTAGCCTGTTTCGCTAAGATTACAAGTGAGGTTTCAGAGGAGTCGTTCTCTTAAATAGGACACAAATCTCTTGTGGCAAGCGGCAAGAAAAAATCACTCGGAAATTCAATCAGGAAAAGAAATCTGTCCAACAAAGGCTGTGCTATTTCAGGTTGCGCCCATTAATTAAAGTCCGGTCCTGGTGCGGAAGACCAATTTGTGAATCTAAATGCTCTTTGACGGAAGCATTTTTTTTATGGCTCTTGTTTTATGAAATAACAAAAGGAAGCAAAAAAAGCCATTTGAAATGATCTCTTCACTATGGAAGCTTGTTTCCGCCAGAAAATGAAAAATGTAAAAGGTAATTGCGATTTTTTATCTCACAGTTCTGACTTTATTTCTCACAATTGCGAGATATAAAGTCAGAATTGTGTGATATAAAGTTGCAATTGCGAGATATAAAGTCAGAATTGCGAAATATAAAGTCAGAATTGCGAGATATAAAGTTACGATTGCGAGATATAAAGTCAGAATTGCGAGATATAAAGTCAGAATTGCGAGATATAAAGTTGCAATTGCGAGATATAGTCAGAATTGTGAGACATAAAGTCAGAATTGCGAGATATAAAGTCAGAATTTTGAGAAATAAAGTCAGAATTGCGAGATATAAAGTCAGAATTGCGAGATATAAAGTCAGAATTGCAAGACATAAAGTCAGAATTGTGAGATATAAAGTCAGAATTGCGAGATATAAAGTCAGAATTGCGTGATATAAAGTCAGAATTGCGAGATATAAAGTCAGAATTGCGAGATATAAAGTCAGAATTGCGAGATATAAAGTCAGAATTGTGAGATATAAAGTCAGAATTGCGTGATATAAAGTCAGAATTGCGTGATATAAAGTCAGAATTGCGAGATATAAAGTCAGAATTGCGTGATATAAAGTCAGAATTGCGTGATATAAAGTCAGAATTGCGAGATATAAAGTCAGAATTGCGAGATATAAAGTCAGAATTGTGAGATATAAACTCAGAATTGCGAGATATAAAGTCAGAATTGCGAGATATAAAGTCAGAATTGTGATATATAAAGTCAGAATTGTGTGAAATAAAGTCAGAATTGCGTGATATAAAGTCAGAATTGCGAGATATAAAGTCAGAATTGTGAGATATAAAGTCATAATTGTGTGAAATAAAGTCAGAATTGCGTGATATAAAGTCAGAATTGCGAGATATAAAGTCAGAATTGTGAGATATAAAGTCAGAATTGTGAGATATAAAGTCAGAATTGTGAGATATAAAGTCAGAATTGCGAGATATAAAGTCAGAATTGCGTGATATAAAGTCAGAATTGCGAGATATAAAGTCAGAATTGTGAGATATAAAGTCAGAATTGTGAGATATAAAGTCAGAATTGCGTGATATAAAGTCAGAATTGCGAGATATAAAGTCAAAATTGTGAGATATAAAGTCAGAATTGCGTGATATAAAGTCAGAATTGTGAGATATAAAGTCAGAATTGCGAGATATAAAGTCAGAATTGTGATATATAAAGTCAGAATTGCGTGATATAAAGTCAGAATTGCGAGATATAAAGTCAAAATTGTGAGATATAAAGTCAGAATTGCGTGATATAAAGTCAGAATTGTGAGATATAAAGTCAGAATTGCGTGATATAAAGTCAGAATTGCGAGATATAAAGTCAGAATTGCGAGATATAAAGTCAGAATTGCGTGATATAAAGTCAGAATTGCGTGATATAAAGTCAGAATTGCGAGATATAAAGTCAGAATTGCGAGATATAAAGTCAGAATTGCGTGATATAAAGTCAGAATTGCGAGATATAAAGTCAGAATTGTGATATATAAAGTCAGAATTGCGAGATATAAAGTCAGAATTGTGATATATAAAGTCAAAATTGTGAGATATAAAGTCAGAATTGCGTGATATAAAGTCAGAATTGCGAGATATAAAGTCAGAATTGCGAGATATAGTCAGAATTGTGTGATATAGTCAAAATTTCGAGATATAAAGTCAGAATTGTGAGATATAGTCAAAATTTCGAGATATAAAGTCAGAATTGTGTGATATAGTCAAAATTTCGAGATATAGTCAGAATTGTGTGATATAGTCAAAATTTCGAGATATAAAGTCAGAATTGTGTGATATAGTCAAAATTTCGAGATATAAAGTCAGAATTGTGTGATATAGTCAAAATTTCGAGATATAGTCAGAATTGTGTGATATAGTCAAAATTGCGAGATATAAAGTCAGAATTGTGAGATATAAAGTCAGAATTGCGAGATATAAAGTCAGAATTGCGAGATATAAAGTCAGAATTGTGAGATATAAAGTCAGAATTGTGAGATATAAAGTCAGAATTGTGAGATATAAAGTCAGAATTGCGAGATATAAAGTCAGAATTGTGAGATATAAAGTCAGAATTGTGAGATATAAAGTCAGAATTGCGAGATATAAAGTCAGAATTGCGAGATATAGTCAGAATTACGAGATATAAAGTCAGAATTGTGAGATATAAAGTCAGAATTGCGAGATATAAAGTCAGAATTGCGAGATATAAAGTCAGAATTGTGAGATATAAAGTCAGAATTGTGATATATAAAGTCAGAATTGCGTGATATAAAGTCAGAATTGTGAGATATAAAGTCCGAATTGCGTGATATAAAGTCAGAATTGCGAGATATAAAGTCAGAATTGTGAGATATAAAGTCAGAATTGCGAGATATAAAGTCAGAATTGTGAGATATAAAGTCAGAATTGTGAGATATAAAGTCAGAATTGCGAGATATAAAGTCAGAATTGTGAGATATAAAGTCAGAATTGCGAGATATAAAGTCAGAATTGTGATATATAAAGTCAGAATTGTGTGATATAAAGTCAGAATTGTGAGATATAAAGTCAGAATTGCGTGATATAAAGTCAGAATTGCGAGATATAAAGTCAGAATTGTGAGATATAAAGTCAGAATTGCGAGATATAAAGTCAGAATTGTGAGATATAAAGTCAGAATTGTGAGATATAAAGTCAGAATTGCGAGATATAAAGTCAGAATTGTGAGATATAAAGTCAGAATTGCGTGATATAAAGTCAGAATTGCGTGATATAAAGTCAGAATTGTGAGATATAAAGTCAGAATTGCGTGATATAAAGTCAGAATTGTGATATATAAAGTCAGAATTGCGTGATATAAAGTCAGAATTGTGAGATATAAAGTCCGAATTGCGTGATATAAAGTCAGAATTGCGAGATATAAAGTCAGAATTGTGAGATATAAAGTCAGAATTGCGAGATATAAAGTCAGAATTGTGAGATATAAAGTCAGAATTGTGAGATATAAAGTCAGAATTGCGAGATATAAAGTCAGAATTGTGAGATATAAAGTCAGAATTGCGAGATATAAAGTCAGAATTGCGAGATATAAAGTCAGAATTGTGAGATATAAAGTCAGAATTGTGAGATATAAAGTCAGAATTGCGAGATATAAAGTCAGAATTGCGAGATATAAAGTCAGAATTGTGAGATATAAAGTCAGAATTGTGATATATAAAGTCAGAATTGCGTGATATAAAGTCAGAATTGTGAGATATAAAGTCCGAATTGCGTGATATAAAGTCAGAATTGCGAGATATAAAGTCAGAATTGTGAGATATAAAGTCAGAATTGCGAGATATAAAGTCAGAATTGTGAGATATAAAGTCAGAATTGTGAGATATAAAGTCAGAATTGCGAGATATAAAGTCAGAATTGTGAGATATAAAGTCAGAATTGCGAGATATAAAGTCAGAATTGTGATATATAAAGTCAGAATTGCGTGATATAAAGTCAGAATTGTGAGATATAAAGTCAGAATTGCGTGATATAAAGTCAGAATTGCGAGATATAAAGTCAGAATTGTGAGATATAAAGTCAGAATTGCGAGATATAAAGTCAGAATTGTGAGATATAAAGTCAGAATTGTGAGATATAAAGTCAGAATTGCGAGATATAAAGTCAGAATTGTGAGATATAAAGTCAGAATTGCGTGATATAAAGTCAGAATTGCGTGATATAAAGTCAGAATTGTGAGATATAAAGTCAGAATTGCGTGATATAAAGTCAGAATTGTGATATATAAAGTCAGAATTGCGTGATATAAAGTCAGAATTGTGAGATATAAAGTCCGAATTGCGTGATATAAAGTCAGAATTGCGAGATATAAAGTCAGAATTGTGAGATATAAAGTCAGAATTGCGAGATATAAAGTCAGAATTGTGAGATATAAAGTCAGAATTGTGAGATATAAAGTCAGAATTGCGAGATATAAAGTCAGAATTGTGAGATATAAAGTCAGAATTGCGAGATATAAAGTCAGAATTGCGAGATATAAAGTCAGAATTGTGAGATATAAAGTCAGAATTGTGAGATATAAAGTCAGAATTGTGAGATATAAAGTCAGAATTGCGAGATATAAAGTCAGAATTGTGAGATATAAAGTCAGAATTGTGAGATATAAAGTCAGAATTGCGAGATATAAAGTCAGAATTGCGAGATATAGTCAGAATTACGAGATATAAAGTCAGAATTGTGAGATATAAAGTCAGAATTGCGAGATATAAAGTCAGAATTGCGAGATATAAAGTCAGAATTGTGAGATATAAAGTCAGAATTGTGATATATAAAGTCAGAATTGCGTGATATAAAGTCAGAATTGTGAGATATAAAGTCAGAATTGCGTGATATAAAGTCAGAATTGCGAGATATAAAGTCAGAATTGTGATATATAAAGTCAGAATTGCGTGATATAAAGTCAGAATTGTGAGATATAAAGTCAGAATTGCGTGATATAAAGTCAGAATTGCGAGATATAAAGTCAGAATTGCGAGATATAAAGTCAGAATTGCGTGATATAAAGTCAGAATTGCGAGATATAAAGTCAGAATTGCGAGATATAAAGTCAGAATTGCGTGATATAAAGTCAGAATTGCGAGATATAAAGTCAGAATTGCGAGATATAAAGTCAGAATTGCGTGATATAAAGTCAGAATTGCGAGATATAAAGTCAGAATTGTGATATATAAAGTCAAAATTGTGAGATATAAAGTCAGAATTGCGTGATATAAAGTCAGAATTGCGAGATATAAAGTCAGAATTGCGAGATATAAAGTCAGAATTGCGTGATATAAAGTCAGAATTGCGAGATATAAAGTCAGAATTGTGATATATAAAGTCAGAATTGTGAGATATAAAGTCCGAATTGCGTGATATAAAGTCAGAATTGCGAGATATAAAGTCAGAATTGCGAGATATAAAGTCAGAATTGCGAGATATAAAGTCAGAATTGTGATATATAAAGTCAAAATTGTGAGATATAAAGTCAGAATTGCGTGATATAAAGTCAGAATTGCGAGATATAAAGTCAGAATTGCGAGATATAGTCAGAATTGTGTGATATAGTCAAAATTTCGAGATATAAAGTCAGAATTGTGAGATATAAAGTCAGAATTGCGTGATATAAAGTCAGAATTGCGAGATATAAAGTCAGAATTGCGTGATATAAAGTCAGAATTGCGAGATATAAAGTCAGAATTGCGAGATATAAAGTCAGAATTGCGTGATATAAAGTCAGAATTGCGAGATATAAAGTCAGAATTGCGAGATATAAAGTCAGAATTGCGAGATATAAAGTCAGAATTGTGAGATATAAAGTCAGAATTGCGAGATATAAAGTCAGAATTGTGAGATATAAAGTCAGAATTGCGAGATATAAAGTCAGAATTGTGATATATAAAGTCAGAATTGTGAGATATAAAGTCAGAATTGTGAGATATAAAGTCAGAATTGCGAGATATAAAGTCAGAATTGCGAGATATAAAGTCAGAATTGCGAGATATAAAGTCAGAATTGTGAGATATAAAGTCAGAATTGTGAGATATAAAGTCAGAATTGCGAGATTATTTTAGCGCAATTATTTTTTTATTTTTTTTATTCATTGGTGGAAACAAGCTTCCATACTTCTCTCTGCCAAATTACTCATTCATTTGAGACCTGGCCTTCTGAGGGCAACAGCAGAAAGGAATTGTGGGTAATATTCAGCCCTTGTCCCTAAGGAAGCTGAAGGAATAATCATAAATACTGAAAGGAAGTTTTCAGTCAATGAATGTGTTTAATGTACATGCCAAGAAAGTGGTCTTTATTTCTCCTTTCTCCCTATTCAGCCCTCTCTCCTTTTCTCTGCACCTCACAGTGGCCATCTTCCTGAAGGACGATTACTTTGTGCGAGGAGCCGGGCTGCCGGGCCGCTTCAAAGCGGAGAAGGTGGAGTTCCACTGGGGCCAGAGCAACGGGTCGGACGGCTCGGAGCACAGCATCAACGGCAGGAGATTCCCTGTGGAGGTGAGCCTCCGCTAATCTCTCTCCCACGTCTGCTCCATATCTAAACAGACCGGCTCCACCAACTCACAACGCCAGCTTTATTTTGCCAACTCTTTTTTAAATTACACTCTTACTTGGGACTCTGTCTTAAGAGCGCTCAAGCAATGTTTGAAGAATGCTATCAGTTTCAGACCGCCCCAGGTTTGTGATGCGTAGGGGATTTGGCCTTTGTGGCCATGATTAAAGAAAGAAGAAAAGTCTAGATTAAAATGGTGCATTGCAATAAATATATAAAGGTAACTTTTTGGGGGAGTCGCACCACATGACATTATAAGCTTGACTTGGTAGCACTTTACTTGAAGGGGTGTGCATAAGACTGGCATGACCATCTTCGTAACCATGACATGACATATTGAATATGAAGTAGGGTTTATGCATGTTTATGATAACTTTTGCTCAATAATGACATTTTGAATGCAAATATGACATTGTTTAAGATGTCTTTGTCATGAAATCTTGACATTAAATGAAGTTAAACAGTCATGTGGTTGGCTTTGTCATTGGCTGTCATGAGGCATTATTACTGTGTCATGAATATATTCGTGTCCTCAACTACAGTGGTACTAATTGAGTTTGTCATTAAAGAGTTATAATGTCTTCATGACAGCCATAAACATGATAATGAAACCAATAAAGCTAGGTGGTTTCTTAAGTTTGATCATTAATCTGCTGTGTCATGTTTATGACAGCTTGTGTTGTCTTAGTAATGTCATGACAACGACACTGACAGGTTATGATGTATTGGTTTATGTCAAGACATCTCAAACAATGTCATATTTGCACTCAAAATGTCATAACTGAGCGAATGACACTTAATGACAGTTGTCATAAACATTAATAAATGTCATGTCGTGATTATGAAGGTGTCATGTCAGTCTTATGCACACCCCTTTACATGAGAACGGTCAAACGATCTGATATTTTAAGATAATTTCTGCATTGATCTTGACTGATGTACTGATGTACTCTTAAGTTTCTGCTGAGGTCCTTTTCTGTTTCTTCATATTGGCCTTGTGACTTTGATTTAGCAGACAAAAGCTGAAGCAGTTTAGACTTTTAGGACTTTTGACTTTATGCTCTCAACATGAATTTTAATTCAGAAATTAAAAACATGTTCATCATAGAAGAGTTACAGTATATTCACATCAGTCAGTGTACTGCATTTTAAATAAATGAGCAGAAAAGAAGAGCATCAGGTCATTGACCCACAGTGTAAAATGAGCTTAATCTGGAAAAGCCTGAAGACGAGAGGAGGAATGTTTGTCCGTCTGGTATAGAAGTGTGTAAAGGGCGTTCCTGTATCGATTGAACAGAGCATTATGGAGACGAGCTCTCTCTCTCTCTCTGTCTTGGGTCTGTTTGCAGTTCTGAATCATCATTATGGCCGCCTGGCATTTCTCATGCACACTCGAGACCGATTTTATCACCCAGCCTCAAATATGCAAGTGATCAGAGTTTTGCATGTCTTTCGACCTTAAGTGCAATTAATATTGTTTGATTTGGTGGTCGTAATTTTATTGCCCTCCCACCCAACCTAATTAAGAGAGTAATATATGTGTTCGTCGGCCGGGATTAGCGTCCCTCGTGTTGGCAGTTTGATGTGGCTGGGTGTGATGATGTCATCACAGTGTAAATCACATTGGCACGTCCATACCAGCTGTGTAGATATTGTTTTCATTTTTAATAAATCAAAACAGCACAAACCACATAGTCTAACAGATTCTTGATGGAACGACCCTTATGATGAGCCAATGCTTATTAGTGAATCTATACAGCACAACCAGTACATTTTAAAAAAGGCTGGGTTGTTTCAACCCAAATTTGGGTCAAATATGGACAAACCCAAATGTTGGGTTAAAAATGCAATTAAAAAAATTACAGTTGAAAGTTGAAGTTGGGTTAGTGTACATTTTTAACCCAACATTTGTGTTTGTCCATATTTGACCCAAATTTGGGTTAAAAAAACCCAGCATTGGTTAGAGTGTATAGTCCAACTTATACCCAATGAGTCCAATTATTTTAGTGACGCGAAACCATACACTCTAAAAAATGCTGGTTTATTTTAACCCAATTTTGGGTCAAACCCAGCTGTTGGGTTAAATTTATAAATTGCATTTTTTTTTAATCCAACAATTTGGTTTGTCCATATTTGACCCAAAATTGGGTTAAAACAGCCCAGCATTTTTAGAGTGTACAGCGTTCCCATCTAATCCTACCAATCCCAAACAACTGACGAGTATGAACCTTTCCCTTTATTGGTGAATCAAAACGCCACTCCCTTCTTAGTGGATACAGCACAAGTACAAGCCCAAAGTATGCTAATATACACATTTTCAACTATCCATTTTATAAATTTGCATTTGCAAGCACAGTCTTTGCAAGTGTTTCCTTCAAGAAAGGATAATCGTGTAGCTTCAGAGCCAAATAGAGCTGTTTTCAGTGAGTCTCACTCGAGCGATCTGTGTTTAGGTTCCTGTGATGTCTGTTTGACTCGTTTGGTCTGTCACTTTTAGTGTGTCGTAGTGGATGTGAGTTGAGCCTGGAGCTCAGAGAATGTAGATGAGGCTGCTCTTTTCACTCTGCTGAATAAAGAAAAGACAAAGAGACAGACGTAAGAAGCAGAAGAGAAACACTAGCGTTAAGGTTACCCACAAGACCGAGTTGAAGTGAAGTGTGGCCTGTTATGAATTAGTCTTCATCAGCCAAAAAACACGCTCATTAACGAAACAGATTCGAGTCAGAGAGCTAATTAAGGCCATCCGCAGTGGAGCTGTGTGGTTCTCCTGGCGTGACGTCACGTGTTTTCTTCTCTCAGACACACAGCATCACCTGTGCATTACAGCCATTCACAAAAACATGCATTAAACACGAGCGGTTTCCTTATAAAGTGGTCGTGACATGATGTTGTCACGAGGCTGTAGACTGAGAGAAGAGGGCTCATTAAACTGAATTAATTACACTAATCAGAACCACTGAAGTTGTTGCTGTTGTTTTGGTTGCTATTGTGTTTTTTTTTATTCTCTTTGAGGGAGATTTTTTCAAACCACAAATCTCAACTCTTAATATGCTGGATTTGAATGATTAAAGTCACTTCATAGTTTGTAACTAAATGAAACCAGAATGACTGCTGCACGTTTCCAAACGCAATAGTGGTGTTTCCTTCCTTTTGAACTGATCTGGGGCCTGTACCATCAAGCTGGTTTAGGTGGCTAGTCGGGTTATGTTTCAGTTCAGTTTTCACGTAATTCCAAACTTCACGAGGCTGGCGACGACATTATGTGTTCAAATACAATCAACATGCTCCACAGCGCCACCCAGTGTTTTTAATTAGAACTGTGAGTAAGGATTGGGATTTATCACGGATTCACAGCGTTTACTTCCAGCAAAGCAACGTAGTCAAATTCAAATAGTATTTTATTTTTTCAAATAATAATTACAGATCGAACATTGTTTTACTGACATCAGGTGCTGTCATGAGAAGTGTCCCACACAAGAGCTGTGGTTTGCAGACAGTTATAAGACTTATTGTCACAAATACGTCTTTTACTTTGTGAACTCATTGTCCCTTCGGCTCAGAGAGCTTCAATACATTTAGTCAATTATTTTGTTTATTGGTCTAATTGTGGTTTCTTTTTCTAATAAGGCTTACATCATTCGGTTAATTATATTGTGCTTCATTCCCACCCTTCTGAATTATTTTGTACTGATAAGGAGTCTTAAAAGGTATTAAATTGATATACCATGATATGATACCCTGCTGGGGTTTAGGCCCCATGAACTTGGACCAATCAGCTGTGAGCATAGTGTCACATGTCTGAGTGAGGCGATAAAGTCACTCCACTTGTTTCGACTCCAAATTAAAGGTCACCGCAGCAAATGATTTTTAAAGACAAAATCTTCTGGCTTTTAGTAATGCTTATTTAGAATAATATTTTTATATGATTTAGATATTATTTATGTAAGAATGCTACCCATTATAGATCAAACATGTACAATTTTTTTGTTTATCAATTATTATTATGCACAGTTTAAATGAATATAGATAGATAGATAGATAGATAGATAGATAGATAGATAGATGGATAGATAGATAGATAGATAGATAGATAGATAGATAGATAGATAGATAGATAGATAGATAGATAGATAGATAGATAGATAGATAGATAGATAGATAGATAGATAGATAGTTAGATAGATAGATATGCTTTAGAATCAATAGGTAAAGCTATGAAGTGGAGGGAGCAAGATATCTTGGCCAAAAAATAGTTCAACAGAGTACAACATAGACACTTTTTAATTAATACAATGCAACTAATTAATAAAGCATGCCCACAGATTCATAAGGCATGGGAACAAATTCTTAATTCACAATATCTATTTTTTTGTGCGATTGAATGATTTATATTAATGACTCGCACATGAAGGCAGGCATTTTTATGAGACATGTTGGTGAAAATCAAGATAACATGGCCACAAATTAATAATATGTTGATCTAATTCCCTCAGTTTAGTTCAGTTGTGGCCACGATTGAACAATTCAAACGAGGGAACAAATTAGCACGACTTCAGAAAAGACAAATACGGGACGATCGTGGTTCTTTCCTGGAAAATAATGAGGGACACTCAAAATATTTGTCCCGTATCACGTCATTTCAGGTTCGTATGTGTTTAAAAGGTTCTCCGGCATAAAAACATGTGTTTTGCTTGACCTATTTACATACAATTTTATTCTAAAACGAATTTTAAGGTCATACAAAAAAATTTTTACGTTAAACATATTTAAAATAATAGCATTTATCTGAAATAGATAAGTAAGTGGCATTAGTCCTACACTGCATTTGAAAGAAATGAAAGTAATAGCCTACTTTTATTCAGCAAGGACACATTCAATTAATCAAAACATTTATAACGTTACATACGCTTTTTATTTCAGATAAATCTCTTTTTTTTTACATTAATAATAATCAGAAATGTTTCTTGAGCAGCAAATGACATCAGCGTATTATTCCCTTCATGTTTTCTTGCGTGGCTGGATGTCGGACTCGTGAACGATCACGAGTATTTTTATAACCGTGACTTTTGCGCGTTTGGCCGTTCGTCCCCATGGAAACGCAGTATCAGGACACCGAAACACTGAACGGATCTTCAGAAACGGCGGTTAGCGTCGTCGCGTAGACAGTAAATCCGGGGGTTTTGCCTTGCGACGTCATCACCGGAAACTGTAATAACTTTCTGTTAGGCTTCTGATTGGCCAACGTGGCTGTACAGTTAGGATGCTAAAAGCGGCTTTTGTTTATATTGACGGTTTGGATCAGTCAGTGTGAGCCAGACAAATGTGGAAGTTGTTTATTTGTTTGTTGGTCTCATATCTGCACAGAGTAATATTAGATCGTCACACAGTGCCAGCGCTCTGCATACAGATCAGTCCTCCAGCAAGCGTTCCTCATTGGTCGCCCGGCCCTGTTAACACAACAAGTTTTTTTTTATGTTTTTGTTTTTTCAAGTGTGGCAATTACTTTAGTTTTAGCTGGAGAGTCGGCTGAGGTAATTAAACGCCGGCCCTGTGGAGGGCTGTTCAGATCCTGACCGACGGCACGGCACCCGGTGGCCCTCGACTTCAATCCGAGAGCTGCCAGATCACTGTCATTATCACCGGGGAGAGCGCTCTCCATCCTTCACTCTCCGTCAAGCGGACCCTCCAGATGCATGCTAATCCAGGGGCTTCACGCCGCCCACAAAAGGCCTTTCTCTTGTGTTTTGTTGAGCCGAAAACACAAACTTGAGAGATTTAGGAAAGGAACACATCGGTCTTTACTCGGATCCGCGTTCATCTAGCCCATCTGATTAGAAGTACTCAACTTTTGGGGAAATAATCATTTTAAGGCAACAAGTAGCCGGTCAAGTAACATGACTGTGTTCGGAAGCATCTGCCAACCAGTTTCGTCAATGTACACGCAGTTTGTGTCCATCTAACAGCCTTTGGGGCTCATGAATATTAATTAGCCACCCAATCAATATTCATGAGCTAAGCTGATGGTTTATACTATTCCCTTCTTAGATCACTTCTGTGCCTCTGATGATAAGTATGTGAAGCGAGCGAGCGGACTTCAGGTGGTTTTGATATGTTATTTTCAACTAGACATCCATCCACTTATTTTTATGTGCATTTTGGGATATCGCTGGATGGGAACGCATAAATTCTTTAAAAAAACAAAAATAAAACGTATGCATTCAATTGAGACAGATGCATTCTATCCGATAAGGAAACATGCATATAATCTATGACGCAAACATTTACCAATTATCATCAAAAAGTCACGTGACTGCATGATGGGACGGCGCGAACCGATCTCGTTACACACGGTCTGAAGTGTTGTTTTGCTTGTTCTGAGTAAAGTCTGCCGTCAAAGTGGTCATTTAGCAAAGTTATCGGGCTATATACAGTGGCCTCTCCTACTTTTCTTAGTGATATTTAGTGCCAGTTTATCAGGAAGTGATGATTTCACTCTCTTTGATTTACTGGATGGAAACGGTTCTTTATCTTCTAATGTCTTATGTGATATTCTAAATTTTGTGCATATGGTTCGATTTTTGTTCATTTATTTAGCTTTTCTATTTTTTGTTGATATTTCTTTGATGCTAGAATATGAATTAAGCCCAAACCGGTCCTGGAGGATTGTCCCCCTAATCAAACACACCTGATCAGCCATTATCACATGGGTTGGCACACTTTCAGAAGCAGATTTTGCTGTGCTTTAATGGGCTTGTACACTGTCATCATGGTAAACTCTCCAAGAAGCTCCATCTTTTGGCGATATCAATCACAAGTTGACTAGTGGTTCAGACAGCCAACCGAAAAATCTGTATGAATATATGTTGTTTTTTACATAACTGGATGTCTTAATCCTGGTTCTCAAGTGTTCATTACACTCTAAACAATACTGGGTTGTTTGAACCCAAATTTGGGTCAAATATGGACAAACCCAAATTTTGGTTAAAAAAGGCATTTCAACTTTCAATTTCAACTGTACATTTTTTAATTGCATTTTTAACCCAACATTTGGGTTTGTCCATATTTGACCCAAATTTGGGTTGAAACAACCCAGCAGCATTGATTAGAGTGTAGTACTCTAAACTGGTTGTGTCGGATAAAGGAGACATCTCAGATGGGGGACCTACAGGAACAAGGTTAGCAAGCGCTGAAGTAGACTTTGATAAAGACAGAAATTCACCCTTCATGTCTTTCTATTCCTCCTGAAGCGGTTTGCTCACTCACACATGCTAAACAGCCTGAGGAGGCCGGAGAGAGAGAGAGAGAGAGTTGACGGGGTGTGTAAGAGATGAGCTGTGACAGATGTCTGTCAAATGACACTTCTACACACACCGAAGGCAATGGACCAAAGGAACGCCGGTTGAGTTTGTCTAGTCTAGCGCCTCCTGGTGGACGTGCAGATGGTCACGTTAATAAACCCCAGCACCCGCACATCAACCAGAAGCCATTTTTTAAAGGGATTTTCTTATTACTATGATTTTTCTTCCCTGAAAGTGTCTGGATGTCAGAAAATATTAAAGTCAGAGGTGCCAACCTTGGTGGAAGGATCCCAAATCTCACCCGGCACTTAGGTAATCGACATGACATGCGTCTGCTTTAAGACTTTTAGACCGAGCAGAACATCTGCCAGCCGGTTGCATCAGCAGTCAGCCGAACCACGGAGCGATGAAGTCGGAAACGGCTCGCGTCCACTTCCCCGAATCACTCGTGGCTACTGGGGGAATGTTACATCACCTGATTATTATTCATGAGCCAAGCTGATGAGGTTCATGTACCACATCGACGACAAGAGACAAGTCAACAACTCGGGACAGGAAGTGAGATCAAGGAACATTAGATTGCGTGACGTTTGTAAAAATTGTTCCAATTTTAAATAACCTTTCTATTTGAATATTTTCAGCATAATTTCTCCAGTCTTCAGAGTCAAATCAATCTAATATGATTATTTGAAAATATTTCTTATTTTGTTACATTTTGAAAAAGTTTTTGCTGCTTAATATTTTATGGAAACCATCATACACCATTCAAATTTTTGGGGTATGTTTATACATATATACAGTATATACAGTATATATACGTATATATATAATATTAAGCAGAAAAACAATATTAACAATAAGATGAACCATTAATAATAAATGAGCATCAATAATAATTGATAATAACTGAGAATCAAATCGGTATATGAGAGGGATTTCTAAAGTATTAAAGGAGTAGTTCACTTTTAAAAAAAACTTGTGCTGATAATTTACGAGTGAACGAAAATCATAAAATGAACGAATCTTTTTCAGAGTCATTTGGTTCATTCAATGAACGAAATGAACCAATTGACTCATTTTGATGATCGAGTTCGAACAGGAGAGTCACGAACGCGCATCACAGAACAGAGCAAGGCGAGCATTTGTGCTTATAAAACTTAAAATTTGTTATTTATTTATTAAATGAGCGATCGTTTCGCTTGATAAGACCCTTATTCATCGTCTGGTGTCGTTTAAAGCCCTTTGAACAGTTTGCACTGAAACTGTCTTTTGGACCTTGAACCGTTTGGTCCCCATTGAAGTCCATTATATGGAGAAAATCCTGGAATGTTTTCATCAAAAACCTTCATTTCTTTTCCACTGAAGAAAGAAAGACATGGACATCTTGACATCTTGTTTTTTGAAAAATGAACTACTCCTTTAACGTCTAAAATAGTGGCTAACTTGACATTTCTAACTCCACCTCCAAAACCAGGATCCAGATGTCGGACTTCTCCGTGATTCACGCTCGCACGTTTCCCAGGAGCCCTTGCTGCTGTGGTGTCTCGGGTCTGGTTGTGTTTTTCCTGACAGATGAAGGCAGCAACAGCTTTACCTGCGCTCCCATGAATACTCATGAGGGAAGCCGTCGGCGTTTCTCTGCGAAATGCGGCACTCATTTTCTCAGAGTCATCTTGATGAATGATTTATGATTTACAAGGCCTGCCATTTAGTAATTGTTCTCTAATAAGAGCGCTGAATGGCATGATTAAGTGCAGCCCTGCTGCGTTCAGGCCGGCTGTTTTAACTGTAAATCTGTGTTTAGTATGCCAGTCACATTCGGAGAGGCGTAGGATCTTCAATCAGGCGGGCATCAGCCTCCATGCAGCATTTATCCTGATAACACTTATATTGCTGTCTGAGATCACACACACTTGCTCACGCTCCAGCGTGGCTAAAGGCCCTTTATTTCCTCATGAATAAGTCAGGCGCCACAAAAATCGACTCCTCACGCATTTCGTCTATTAATCTTTAACCCGTGTCTTTTTCAGTGTGTCGAAATCCGAGATGACAGTCACTCAGAGGTCGCCGTCACTGTTCTGAACAAATGCTATTATAACATTTAAATTACACAAATAAATAATGTTCAAGCGGGCTCGAGGAGATTGGAGTGTGATGAGTCAAACGCTCACAGTGATATAAATGTATTTTGATTGACACACTCCCTAGACATTGCATGTTTGTTTAATATTTTGGATTATTTTGATTAAGCTTTTCTTAAAGATAACACTGGACATTATTGAATCACTCATGTCTCACTCAAAAGCAGATGTTGCTGCACTTTTCCATCCAATGAAAATGAATGCTGGCCAAGCTCCAGAACGAACGTGTAAGCCATATTCCAAGTCTTCCAAAGTCAGACTGTACCCTAGATTTGTTGTATGGGCTGAAATTTTATTGAACTGAAACTACAGCTCCAGTATCTGTAATAACCAGGGCTTGACCTTGACTCTGTCGCTCAGTAGCCGCTGTGGATAGTGGTTTTCCAAAGTTCAGCATTTTCTTTGGGCACTATTTTGACATCGATACCATGGATTTTCTCATAATTTGGCAGCAGGTTTATTAGGCTGCTGATGCACTGATTCATTATACTGTTACACAAGCAATTTCTTTCTCAACTATTTACGTTCACTTATGGACTGTTTACATGAATACTCGCCATTGTATTTAAAGGAGTAGTTCACTTTTAAAAAAACTTTAGCTGATAATTTACTCGCCCCCGTGTCATCCAAGATGTCCATGTCTTTCTTTCTTCAGTGGAAAAGAAATTGAGGTTTTTGATGAAAACATTCCAGGATTTTCTCCATATAATGGACTTCAATGGGGTCCAAACGGTTCAAGGTCCAAAAGACAGTTTCAGTGCAAACTGTTCAAAGGGCTTTAAACGATTTTAGATGATGAAAAAGGGTCTTATCAAGCGAAACGATCGCTCATTTAATAAATAAATAACAAAGATTAAGTTTTATAAGCTCAAATGCTCGCCTTGCTCTGTTCTGTGATGCGCGTTTGTGACTCTCCTGTTCATCAACATGAACGAATCTTTAATCGTGTCATTTGGTTCATTCAACGAACGAAATGAATGAGTTGACTTTGGAAAAGATTTGTTGATTTTGATGAACAGGAGAGTCACGAACGCGCAAATCATCATGCAAAAACTTAAACTTTGTTATTTATTTATTAAATGAGCGATCGTTTCGCTTGATAAGACCCTTATTCATCGTCTGGAATCGTTTAAAGCCCTTTGAACAGTTTGCACTGAAACTCTCTTTTGGACCTTGAACCGTTTGGACCCCATTGAAGTCCATTATATGGAGAAAATCCTGGAATGTTTTCATCAAAAACCTTAATTTCTTTTCCACTGAAGAAAGAAAGACGTGGACATCTTGGATGACACAGGGGTGAGTAAATTATCAGCAAAAGTTTTTTTGTAAAGTTAAAGTTTTTTTGTACTTAGAAGCAGCTTTATGTGTGAAAACTTTGGATATGAGCAATTTTTACGCAATATGCGCCATTGAACGGCTAAATTCAAGCCCTGTAACACCAACAATATTGAGGTGGGTTTGTGTGTAACTCACTTTGGGAGAGACGAGCGAGTGGAAAAAAGCTCTGCAGAAAATAAGTTTTAGAAGCCTTTCAGATATTTCAGCATCGATATCAAAAAATGTATATTTTTGACAACACTACATTGCACTTGTGTTTTTTTGTATTTCAGTTTCCTTTATAAAAGACTACAGTTTATATGTTATATATAAAATTAAACCTGCCAAAGTGGCTCGTAGGAGTGACTGCTGAAATAACCCTGGCTCATATGCAAAAATGGCGGTTGTATTCAGTTACCAAACAGATAAAATCTGGCGTTATGACATATTAATAAACTTAAGCAGGAAAGAGATTTGAGATTAGATTCATTTTCATAGAATAGAAAAGAGTAGCTTAAACATTCTGCAAAACGTCTTATTTTGTGTTCTGTGAAAGAATAACATTCGGGTGAGTAAATTATGTCAAAATCTTCGTTTTCTGAAATGCGTCCGAAAATAACTCGGTCGGGCCTGTACGTGACTGTCTGGAGTGATGGAGTCTGCGGCGCCGAGAGCGGTGATGAAATTTGAGGTTGTCGTCTGTGTTTCTCTTATCGTCGACGCAGCCCGAATTTAAAACTCCAGAGGGGAGGGAGGTCAGGTAAGCTGTTGGATTGTGGGATATGGCGCTTAGGTGGTCAGCATTCCATTTAATCACTGGCGAACCCTCTGTCCAGCCGGCTCGATGATAAACGCGCAGAACGCCTGCTATGCCGGAGCGAGAAAGCCTCTCACCGAGGCCTTTGTCCTCCCGCGCCGATAAGAGAAGCACAAAGTAAATTAACACATGTGATGGGGGGCACAGAAGCCAACACACACCGCTGTGGGTATCAGAGATAAGATGTGGCATTGATGAATTGAATTTTATTTCCCATCAGCCTTTGCAGTCGGTGCAATAGAAAGCGCATTGCAAAATATTACCTGATGCAAAGATAGCCGAAAAGAGAAAGCGCGACCACGGCGCGTGCACACAAACAATGGGAACGAGCATCAGGTACGGGCATGTCTACTGTTACTGTCAGCGTTTCTATTCATTTCCTATTTTTTATTGAAAATTGACCTGACAAAGCAGCTATCGGACTTTTCCCCCGCTCTCTTTGTGGGGTTGCAATAACCAAACACTTACTGCTAACTGTCTAAAGCCTTATCAGTGCCCACACAGAATATGCAGACACGGGAACTTAGGTTTTAATGAATAGTCCGAAAGTAAAAAGTCTAACAAACTAAATTACAACAAGACATTTTAGCTGAGATAACACATAACGTAAGAGTGGCCCGCTAACCTTTAGAAAGCAGCATCTGTGTGTCTTCTGTGGAGAAATCATGGTTATGTTGCTGACACCTCCTAATGTCTAAATACCAGCTGCGGCGCTGGGGAAACACACACATAATGGAGCACCGCATCCCAACAGGCAACGTGTCATCTCGGATTTTGTATTAATTCGTAAATATTTTACAACACGCTGCTTTGCGTTGGAATGACGAGGTGGCCACGTTTGTGTATCATGCATTCTGCTGGGCTGATGGCCGGATCTTCACTCTCAGAAAAAAAGGTACAAAAGCTGTCACTGTGGCTGTACCTTTTCAAAACGTACACTTTTGTACCCAAAGCCTGCATATTGGTACCTTAGTGATACATATTAGCACCTAAAATGTACATATTTACTTAAAAATTTACATATTAGCACCCAAAATCGACATATTAGCACCTAAAATTTACATATTAACACTTAAAATGTGCATATTAACACTTAAAATGTACATATTAGCACCTAAAATGTACATATTAACACTTAAAATGTACATATTAGCACCTAAAATGTACATAATAGCACTTAAAATGTACATATTAACACTTAAAATGTGCATATTAGCACTTAAAATGTACATATTAACACCTAAAATGTACATATTAGCACCTAAAATGTACATATTAACACTTAAAATGCACATATTAGCACCTAAAATGTACATATTAGCACTTAAAATGTACATATTAGCACATAAAATGTACATATTAGCACCTAAAATTTACGTATTAACACTAAAAATGTACAAATTAGCACTTGAAATGTACATATTAGCACATAAAATGTACATATTAACACTTAAAATGTACATATTAGCACTTAAAATGTGCATATTAGAACTTAAAATGTACATTTTAACACCTTAAATGTACATATTAGCACCTAAAATGTACATATTAGCACCTAAAATGTACATATTAACACTTAAAATGTACATATCAACTCTTAAAATGCACATATTAGCACCTAAAATGTACATATTAGCACTTAAAATGTACATATTAGCACATAAAATGTACATATTAGCACCAAAAATTTACGTATTAACACTAAAAATGTACAAATTAGCACTTAAAATGTACATATTAGCACATGAAATGTACGTATTAACACTTAAAATGTACATATTAGCACTTAAAATGTGCATATTAGCACCTAAAATGTTCGTATTAACACTTAAAATATACAAATTAGCACTTAAAATGTACATATTAGCACATAAAATGTACGTATTAACACTTAAAATGTACATATTAGCACATAAAATGTATGTATTAACACTTAAAATGTACATACTAGCACTTAAAATGTGCATATTAGCACCTAAAATGTACGTATTAACACTTAAAATGTACATATTAGCACATAAAATGGACAAAAGTTTACCTTTTGAAAAGGTACAGCCCCAGTGACAGCTTTTGTACCTTTTTTTCTGAGAGTGTTGTGTTTGCAGAAGTCAGGTAATGCTACAGCACGAGTAATCAGAGTTATCGCTTGCGTTCGCAGTTATTGATGAGCATTGGATGGGATCGCACTGAATCTGCAGCTGGTGGCTGGAATCTTCTCGAAATCCTGAATTGACAAACTGAGTTTCATGAAGGGATACAAACAACTACAGAAATAATAGAAAGCATGTTGTTTTTGCTGGTTGCACAGCAGTGTGTTCAGTCCTCCAAAACAGGAACAAATGACTCTTACCAGCAGGTTCTTTTAGTGAATTGGTCAAGAAGACTGAGAGATTCATGTGTAATTACCTAAATCTGTCAGAATTATTAATGAATTATCTGATTCACTCACTAACTCCATGTTTATATGCCAAATTGTAGTTAAATTACCACTAAACAAAACAATTGTGTTTTAATTAGTGGTAATTAAAGTTCAAATAGGGATATACTCACCCTCATGTTGCTTCAAACCGTAGAATTTTTTGTTCATATTCGTAACTCAAATGAACGTTATTTTTAATGAAATCTGAGACATTTCTGTCCCTCCATTGACAGCTACGCAACTACCACTTTGACGCTTCAATAAGTTTATAAAGAGATGGTAAAAGCTAATCCATATGAATTGAGCGGTTTAATTCAAATTTTCTGAATAAACTCGACCACTTTTTATGATGAACAGAATTCATTTAAGCTTTTATAAACGTTTAAATCAATGCACACAACAGTTGTGATAAAAGGAAGCTCTGGCATGAGAACCAATCAGGTTCATTCTTGTGTTACGCATCACGTTTGAGCTTCAGCAAGAACCAATCAGGTTAATTCTCGTGAGGGTTCAGTTGGGCTTCTGTTTATATACGCTGATTAGTTTGTATGTTATTAAAAGCATAAATTCAATCCGTTCATCAAATAAAGCGATCAAGTCTCTTCAGGAAATTGATTTATTTTGTGTAATTGTTGTTTTTGTTTTTTCAAAGTGGAAAACACTGGGTCAGATCGGCTTATGCTATTTTTGACAAATGCAAATAAACGGATAAAATGTACCCAACAAGAAACAGGGTCGGGGCGTACCATTACTTCCTGTCGCTGTTCTTTAGGGACCGTGTTAATTGTGTCTTCAAACAGGCTCTTGGTGTGTTCTCGGTTCAGGGCCGCGTTTGACGTCAGAGACCCGATGAGAGAGGATGCATATTTAGGGACAGTAAAACTGTTGGAGTATTGCAGTGTGTGTGGGATCTACTAAATCATATGAATAACAATATACACACATCCATACAAATAGTTTCGCTGGCCTGCAAGGCTCTTCCTTGTTTAGCCAGGGTGAGATAACACACACACACACACACACACACACACACACACTGTAAGCAATATTCGAGTGGAAAACGATTTTCCACTTCAACAATGTTAATGCACTTTAATGGCATGTCATAAATTCCCCATGTTGTTCGTTCACACAAGGCCCAAAGTAATGACTTAAAAACAAATTAGCACTGAAACCTCAACACAAACCATATATGAAGAGTTCAGATGCAAAAGCCTCTAAATGCCATTTGAAATTTTCTTCTTTAATGATGATTTTTATCAAACTTGTATATAATTTCACTTAAATAACAATTAATAGGTAATTATCATTGGCATTTAAGTGAAATCACTGAACTTAAATATACAAGCTTGATAAAAATGATCATTCTAGAAGAAAATTTCAAATGGCACTTAGAGGCTTTTGCATCTGAACTCTTCATATCTATTTTCTGACATGGAGTTTTGTATATATTCCATTTTTCCCGCAACTCCACAAAGCTGGATCCATGCCATAAATGAGTTATTTCCCGCAGTACTCTTTCCATCTCTGTCACTGAACAGCATCTTTAAAACCTTTTTAGATAACACAACATGCCATTTTTTCAATCTTTTGTATTTTTATTGCCCTTCCAAGAAAAGGGCCACATCCAGTTCCTGACATAATGTTATATTTCCCTCTGACACTGAAAAACGCATCCATTCTTTAAAAGCCATGTGAAACCTGGAGGGCAAATAGATGTTGTCCCAGTTCTTTGCTTTGCTAGATACCGTCTTTTGATAATTTTGCCGTAGATCCCGTCCCCTCCTGCCTTTCTTTGCTCAAAAACAGTGTTTCCTGTATTTTATGAAAAGATGTAATACCCGTGAAATGGGAAATAAAAGGCACATGACACTTTTACAGATCTCACGGCGTCTCTGTTACTCTTTCATTTTCCGGGAAGAAGGAGGAAAATTTGTATCCATTTCTCTCTCTCTCTCTCTCTGCGACGCCGTGTGGCCTTGATCATGGTTGAAAAGCTCTGTACGGAGAGTTGAAGAACAGTTCATTAGAAGGTCAAAGCACTTCATGTATCTGTGAACTCATACTATATTATCTGTACACTAGATCACTCTCTGACGCTCTTTCAGATGGGGTGGTGCTTAACTGCAGTATGAGAGACTTGCGCTTTTGATGAAGAATAGTGATCAAGAAATGACTGCTCAAACAGCCAGTGTGTGTGTGTGTGTGTGTGAGTCTACTGCAGCAAAACTACTTACCAATCAATCTTTGCTACAGAATGGTAAAATACATACATAAACCATCCAAAATGATCAAACAAATATTGTTTTCTCTAACGTTTGGGATTATAAGATTAGTGATTTTTAATCTGAATGACATATATTAAATTTGCAACCCTGTAATGTATGACCTTTTTTTTTTTGGTAACAGGATTACAAAACGATTTTTACAATATAATATTTGTGAAAGTTAGCCCCTGCTGATTGACAGCTGCAACCCTGATACTTCTGGCCCTGTTTTAGTTTTTTTTTATGTTACCCATTCTGGCATATACTCTAAAAATGCTGGGTTGTTTCAACCCAAAACTTGGGTCAGATATGGACAAACCCAAATGTTGGGTTAAAGATCTAATTTAAAATTTTAACCCAACTTCAACTTTCACTTTCAACTGTAAATTTTTGAACCCAACATTTGGGTTTGTCCATATTTGACCCAAAATTGTCTATTGGGTATTAGTTGAACTATACACTCTAACCAATGCTGGGGTTTTTAACCCAAATGTTGGGTTAAAAATGTACAGTAATTTCAAATTTTAACCCAACTTCAGCTTTCACTTTCAACTGTAAATTTTCAAATTGCATTTTTAACCCAACATTTGGGTTTGTCCATATTTGACCCAAATTTGGGTTGAAACAACCCAGCCTTTTTTTTTCTTTTTTTTTTGCTGTATAGATCAGCGCAGTCTCATCTCAAGACGTCATATAACTGACGTCTTGGGACGTCTTGTGACCATACGTCAACATCCGCCTTTTTAGGGTACCCTTAAACGTCGGTTAGATGACGTTATCGGATCCGAACCCTTCCCCAGACAACCCAGCATTTTTAAAGTGTATATACACAGACTTCTGATCTGCTTGTGTTTCATGTATGAGGTTTATACAATTATGAAGCTTTAACTAAAATGCTGGGTTGTTTTAACCCAATTTTGGGTCAAATACGGACAAACCCAGCCATTGGGATACATTTTTAAATGACATTTTTAACCCAATGGCTGGGTTTGTCCATATTTGACCCAAAATTGGGTTAAAACAAGAGTGTAACCGTGATTTAAATCTTAAGTTGAAACACAAAGGCCGTATATGATGTGTCTGATGCTGATACAACATTGTGAGTGTAAATATTAGCTTTCATCACATCTGGTAATGCCCCAAATTTTAAAAAGCCTTTTTGCCCTGCTTTTTTGTGTGATGATGTTTGTTACTAGTTTTGCTAGTTGTGTCAATTATACACGGATCTATATCCACACACACTCTTTTGGTTTGGTTTATTCTCATTTCACACACACTGCATAGTGGGTCCTGCTTTATAAAGCAATAGGGTTTTCCTTCTTTTCTGTCCTTGTGAATGTCAGTCTGATGTGTGTGTGTGTGCGCACCATCAACTGTGAGACCTGGAGTGATGTCAATACGGGATAAATTCAATTTGGCAAAGTGTGGTGTGCAGAGTGCATTCTTTAGAGACAAAGCCCGGAGAGGAATAACAGGCCTCGTCTGAGGAAAACTCTTTGGGATTCAGAGGAAGCTTGGCACTATTACCATTTATATTACAGGTATTAGAGCTGTCTGCTTGCTCCCTGCCCTCTCCCATCCTGAAGTTGACAATAAACTCTACAAGAGCGGTTCAGAGCGTCTGTGGGCGGCCAGATTGTTTCTGATTCAGAAAAGATAGTTTTGGTTCAAAGAGCGTGCCGCGACAAACCTTAAACAATGCTAAAACTGAGGATCAGACAACACCGTGGTATGGAAAATAATGTTTTGCTCAAGAAAGACACGTCTAACAGCAGGAAATTAACAAATGGTTGGTTTCAAAAACCTGCCACTCTAAAAAATGCTTGGTTGTTTGTTTTAACCCATATTTGGGTCAAATATGGACAAACTCAGATGTTAAAAAGGCATTTTTAACCCAACATTTGGGTTTGTCCACATTTGACCTAAATTTGGTGTGCATATTGTAAACATTGTACATTATTTATGTAATTATTTTGTACAGCTACCCATTTCTTTATTCTTTTTCTTATATTTAATGTAATTTTTATCTAATGTTTGTTGCTAAAATCATGGTCAGAGCACTATTCGTCGTTAACGGAGGTGCAAAAAGTGGAGAGAATGAATAGTTTGGCAAACGTTTTCTTGGTTAAACCCTGAATATTTGTTCATAAAAGAGCGTCAGGCACTTTTTTGATCTCTTTTCGTGAGAGTGAACAGATAGTGTGAAGAAGGAATAATGTTGGAGCGGTCAGCGAGAGCAAGGACTGATGGGAAATCTTTAGGCTCGGCTCCCCGCGGACTGCAGCGCTCGTTTATCTCCTTTGCTTTCTCACAGTGACGGCCGTTGTTTTAAAGGGATAAAGTGCCGAAATCAATATATGTGTCCCGTCACTCAAATTCAGCACTAAGGGGAATGGATCAGCCCGTGTGTGTATAACCGTGCCACCGCAAGAGCATATGGAATATTTATCATGATGATCCATTAACTTGTCATCTGCCAGCTGATATGATTAGTTACATATGCATTAGACTTGCATTCTTAATGTAATGCTTTCTACTATTAAATATGTGATGAGAAAGATAAAGATAGGTGTGCTCTCGTTTCTCTGAACATCCAACAAAACAAACGAAGGAACCGTTCATGACCTTGATTCCATGGCAAATTGGCCGAGGCGTCTGATTGGCTATTCAGCGCAGTCTCATCCCAAGACGTCATATAACTGATGTCTTGGGACGTCAACATCCGCCTTTTTAGGGTACCCTTACATGACGATCCCGGGCCGTCATACAACTGACGCTTTACCTTTAACGTTGGTTAGGTGACGGGGTAGGTTTAGGTCTGGGGTACACTCTAAAAAATGCTGGGTTGTTTTAACCCAATTTTGGGTCAAATATGGACAAACTTGAAATGTTGGGTTCAAAATGTAATGTAAAAAAAATTTAACCCAATGGCTGGGTTAGTCCATATTTGACCCAAAGTTGGGTTAAAACAACCCAGCATTTTTTAGAGTGTAGGGTTAGGATCCGATAACATCATCTAACCGACGTTTAAGTGTACCCTAAAAAGGCGGATGTTACAAATTTATAAAATGTATAGTTGAAAATGTGTATATTAGCATACTTTGGGCTTGTACTTGTGCTGTATCCACTAAGAAGGGAGTGGCGTTTTGATTCACCAATAAAGGGAATGGTTCATACTCGTCAGTTGTTTGGGATTGGTAGGATTAGATGGGAACGCTGTACACTCTAAAAAATCCTGGGCTGTTTTAACCCAATTTTGGGTCAAATATGGACAAACCAAATTGTTGGATTAAAAAAAATGCAATTTATAAATTTAACCCAACAGCTGGGTTTGTCCATATTTGACCCAAAATTGGGTTAAAACAACCCAGCATTTTTTAGAGTGTATGGTTTCGTGTCACTAAAATTATTTGACTCATTGGACTATACACTCTAACCAATGCTGGGTTTTTTAACCCAAATGTTGGGTTAAAAATGTACAGTAATTTCACATTTTAACCCAACTTCAACTTTCACTTTCAACTGTAAATTTTCAAATTGCATTTTTAACCCAACATTTGGGTTTGTCCATATTTGACCCAAATTTGGGTTGAAACAACCCAGCCTTTTTTAGAGTGTACTGGTTTTGCTGTATAGATCAGCGCAGTCTCGTCAAATATATGACGTCTTGGGACGTCTTTTGACCATACGTCAACATCCGCCTTTTTAGGGTACCCTTAAACGTCGGTTAGATGACGTTATCAGATCCGAACCCTACCCCAGACCTAAACCTACCCCGTCACCTAACCCACGTTAAAGGTAAAGCGTCAGTTGTATGACGGCCCGGGATCGTCATGTAAGGGTACCCTAAAACGGCGGATGTTGACGTATGGTCAAAAGACGTCCCAAGACGTCAGTTCTTAGGATGAGACTGTGTTAGGCTATTTCAGGTGAGCATTATGGTTGAAAATATGTCCTTTGGTTTATAAAATGTCTCAATCTTGACATAATTAACATCCGAGAAAGTGCGGGAGTTGATGTCCGTGAGAGACAAATAGACCGGAGCGTGTTCACTCGTCCAGGACGTGTTGGATAGACGTGTGCATGGTAATGTGGCCCCAGTCCCAAAGAGGAAGCGCCAGTTTGTCAATATTTCATTTGAAACTTGAGCCAGTCGCCTTTGTGCAAACACAATGTCCAATTCAGGGAATGTTTAGAGCTCCTAATGACAGGGAATTCTCTGGGTTATTTATTATTTCTGCAATTCATTTATTATGTCTAATTCAAGCCCCTGATTGACCTTGATGGACGTCTGAGCTGCAAACAAACACCGGGGACACAGATTTAGTCTTTTAGAAAAACAAAAGCTAAATGAATTCAGCGGCCGTGGCTAATTGGCTCCAGTTTGAATTGAGAGGCAGGTCAATATGTTTGCCCAGGAAGACAAAGAGAGAGAAACCCTGGCAATCTCCGACCCAAGCCGAAGCGAGACGCTCCTGATTGGTTTATAATGAGCCGCTCAGAGAACATTTCCTCCTCCAACTTTGAAGTTCTGCGGATCCGTGGATGTTTTTCTGCAGGACAGGAGCCCATCCGCCGTCAGTCCTCGACGTCGACCTTGACCCGAGCACGAACGTGAGCAACAAGGGCCTCATGTGGTTCGGAGAGAGGGGAAGTCGTAGTCATTTTGGGAGATTTGAAGAAAGTCCCGCAGCGAAGAACAGCAGGGCTTCAGCATTCAACTGCAGATCGGCTTGTTAAGGGTTGTCCATTGACGGCTCGGTTCTCAGCATGTTTTTCAGAAACAAAGGAACATAAGAAGCCGAGTTGGGCCTCCCCGAGGCGCTGACGCCTGTTTTCCCCCTTCGGAGAATTACAGTCTCTCCTCAGGAGAAGATCCTACATCAGTCCATTTGTTTTCCTCGGGCTCTTTTGGCTTTGTGAATGTTGATGCTGCGCAAACCTCTCAGAGTGTTACAAGGACAACTTCGAGGTTTGATTCACCTTGCAGCCATTTTTCTTGTTTATAAAGTCGTGTAGCTATACAATGATCAGCAAGTTTTTCTGTTCAAGAACTTCCCAATCAATGAGGGAAATGCCATTTGACCTACAAGTGACCACAGTTATCTAGGAGGTCATTTAAATAACGTCTCCGCAATCTCTAGAAGGGTGAGCGAGTTTCCCAATCGGGACTTCAGGACCGGTTATGTGACTCAAACTGAAGCGCTGATCTGCTCCGTAGAACAAAGCGAACAGGATGACAAGGTGGAGGAAGAAAGCTGATTGTAGATCAAGGTCCGTCTCTCTGTAGAGCAGGGGAACCAATTTTGATCTTAGTCAGTGAATTCCCAATCATATCGTTCTTCAAAGCATCTCTGTGCGAGTCGCCATTAGCGGCGATGGATCATTCAAAGTGTCTTACAGTAACTCATTTCAGGGATGGTCCCCCTGGAGCTGCCTCTGGTTAAGTGTCTTGCTAAACGGCACAATCGTTATAAAGCGGGATTGTGATTACAGTAGCTGTCCAATTCCACCTCTTACCTTTGTGTTAGCGGCCCAAGGCCTACGCGTCTGGGCTACATCCGCCCGTACACCTTAGATTGTGCCTCACAGACCTGATTTTTCCAGCTTTCTTCCATGTTAGAGACATGTGTCTGAAACACCCGTTAAAGAGCGAAGCACCGCTCTGTTCAAAACTCAGACACCTAGACAAAAAACATTTACTTTATGTCATTTTAATATTTGACAGGAAATGTTTTGGGATAACTGCAGATGATTCAACAGTTAACACTCTTACATGAGATGAAAACACACACTAACCCACCAATTTGCAAACATTAGTGGTCTTGATGGACTTGACCTTCTCAACTGTTTCCAAAAATGTAAATCGTCACTCCATTTTTATGATTTTTACACCAATTTTTAGAATTCTCAAGCTCAAATATTATATCATACGGAGGCGTATTGCATTCACTTGAAGAAAAAATATCTACTCTGTTTTTCTGAATTAACGAGTTAATTTTTCGTGGAAATTTTTTTAGCTCCATTTTTCTGAATTAACAAGTTAATTTTTAATGTTTTTTTTTTTTTTGCTTATTTTTTCTGAATTAACGAGTTAATTTTTCGTGAAATTTTTTTTGCTCCGTTTTTCTGAATTAACAAGTTAATTTTTAATGGAATTATTATTATTATTATTTTTGCTCAGTTTTTCTGAAATTAATGAGTTTATTTTTAATGAGAAAAAAGGTTTTTGCTCTGTTTTTCTGAATTAATGAGTTAATTTTTCATGAGAAAAAAATTTTTTGCTCTGTTTTTCTGAATTAATGAATTAATTTTTCATGAGAAAACAATTTTTTGCTCTGTTTTTCTGAATTAATGAGTTAATTTTTCATGAGAAAAAAAATTTGCTCTGTTTTTCTGAAATAACGAGTTAATTTTTCATGAGAAAAAAAACAATTTTGCTCTGTTTTTCTGAATTAAGGAGTTAATTTTTCATGTAAATTTTTTTAATTCAGAAAAACAGAGCAAAAAAAAATGTCCATGAAAAATTAACTTGTTAATTCAGAAAAACAGAACAAAAACTTTTTTCCATGAAAACTTATCTCCTAATTCTGAGATAATTAACTTGTTAATTCAGAAAAACAGAGTAGATATTTTTGCTTCAAGTGAATGCAATACGCCTCCATACTATCATGTTTTGAAAGTTATTGTAAGAAAAGTATCAAACAAGTATTTTTTTCAATTATTTATAGAAGTTTATCAAGTAGTACCTTCTGAACAACAACTTAATTTAGGCTAAATTGTTAATCCTGTCATTAATCTTCTGGCGTAGGGTTTTGCTTTGTTTATAATGTTGAGCTGTAATTAATGAACATGAATTGTCTGGAAATCATCAGGCTGTATTTGCACTATTCCTGAAAACACCATTTATTTCACATGAAACATAAACAGATGTGATGTAAAGAAATACTGATAAACAATTGCGATCGGAGGAGTGTTTGCTTAAATCGGTCCTCTCAGCCTCTTGATTTTACTGACGCTCATCTTTTATATTTGCTGTACATTAGCGTGTTCATAGTCCTGTCTTATGTGTGTTTGCACATTGAGTGAATGTAAGTGTGATGTGTGTAACCAGAGCTGAGGATTTCACAGGTTGTGTGTGTGTGTGTGTGACCTGTGTGCTAATGAAACTCTGCTGAGATCCGCTCAAACACACACAGACACACACTTTAAGTACATACAAGACACGGATACCTGTGAGTGACCTGTGTGTTAATGATCTCAGAGTAGACACACACTCTCTCTCTCTCTTCCTCTCACACACACACACACACACACACACACAGAGAGAGAGAGAGCTAATGCCCTTTACACATCTGCTTCGGCTTCCTTGGGCTGTCAGAGGTAAAAGCCGATGTATGTTTATGTTTACACAGAAATGTCGATATTCTTGCTCTTTGCTCCAGGTTGTTTGCATACAAGCACTTTTTCTCCATTGAAACAGGAAGTGTGGGTGGGATATATTGAAGGTCTCATCTCATTTTTAATGGCACAGCTATGAAGCGTAACTTTCGGATTGGTGTAACCAACTAATCAGAAGAATATAATGTGCGTAGCAGTAGCTGGCGTTCACATTCAAGAGCATTTGATTGGATAAAAGTATGTAGTACAAGATTAGTGAGTTTCCCTACGCTCACAAACTATTTAAATATATTTGGATATACTGTATTAGGATAGAATAATGTTGTTTCTAAAGACACTTAAACATTTTAAACCAATAGTTTTGTACTGCTCTATCATTTTTAATTTGTTAATGTCATTTGTAATGCTTAATTGGATTGTACACTTCTTTTCCTCATTAAAACTGTTCAGTACACATTATTGTCACGTTTTTGCTTCAAAACAAAAGCAAAAACTCTTTAAAGACATTTTTTGGAAACAATGCTTCTGTCACCGATGATGCTGAAAGTGGACCGGTCGGTTTCTGACCCGCCAATATCTAGCCATGGCTCAGGTCGGTGTAAATATAAGGGATTTTCTTTTTTCATTTCACCTTTTTTATCGTTTAAACCTTTAGTTAGCTCTACTAATGATTGTATAGAGCAGTTTAACTGATGGGTTATCCATCATATTGCGCTTTTATTGTATTTATTCATCTATTTTATTAGGCTTAAGCACGATACTCCATTATTATAAATTCTGCTCCATTGCATTTTGATTGAACGATGCCCTTTAGTGTCTTTGTGCGTTTGCATGTATTTGCATGTGTGTGTGTGTGTGTGTGTGTTGTGTTATAAAGGTGACCCGACACGAGGTTCACCTCTCTCTCTACTGCTATAATTTTCTCACTTTCATGAATCAGAATAAATTATTGACATTTCTGTAATGAAGCCGCTGGTGGTTTAGTGTTTAGCATAGTCTATCAACCTCCTACACACACACATGCACACACACTCATGATCCTCATGACTCATGAATATTAGCTTTCATAGACTTTACCAGAGCACTGAGTACAGTGTGCAAACACCATATGCATGGAATACCTGAATGACCTACTACAGTACACTTAAAATATCGTTTTTTCTTATAATCAGGGTTATTATAGTCAAATTAAAAAACAATTTTAACAGAACCTTTCTTTCAGTGTCATTGGTCTGACTGTGTTTGGTTTGATCCGGTGTTGGTGGTTCTCTGTCCGTCAGCTCTCCTCTTCTTGAATACAAACAGACTTCAGAGCGCGAGGGGTTCAGAGACTCACGACCCTGTGTTGTTAATCTGCTTCTGCCTCTGCTGTTTGCGTTCATTCTGAAATCGGGCCGTTATTCCTGTCATTAATCACTGCCTGTGGATGAAGGCGTTGAGCTCAGGCCCGTAGGCTCCGGCGTTCTCCATCATCGCTGCGATCTGAAGCTGGAGGTGTTGCCACTGAATTAGATCAAAGCGGGCCGTGTGTGAGGATTACAGAGGCGAATAATATCCACAATGCTGACGGAGAAACCAGCCGATGTGGAAGACGTACAGCAGGGATTTCTGCTCGATTTTAAGAGCATTGCATTGTGGGATGTGTATGTAATGCTGCTGATGTTTTGTGGAGATTCAGTGTTGATGTTTTTGTTTGAACTGTTGAGGAATTTCACCAAAATCTGCTTTCGCCATGTAATACATTAATCATTTTTTGGATTTAATTATAAAGCAAACACTGTAAAAAAAAAAAAAAAAAATTTCAAGATTTGTTATCACAACATATTTTCTTTTGTCAAATCAACTTTATTTAGTTGAGATAACTTATTATTTTGAGTTTCTGATGATTAAATTAATCTCCTTCATTGTATTAACTCACTTTTTCCAGTTCAATCAACTTAAGATTTTAAGGCAACCCGGGTTACTTACTTTTTTAAGTTAAACCAACAATATTTTTTTTACAGTGAATGTTTTATTTGATTGTACGTCAAGATACATTACATGTATTGCATTGTGTGAATAATTAACGTGCATATCACCCATTTAGTTCAAAATTGTGAAGTATGAACTATGAACTGAACATTTTAAAATGTATTAGTTCATGTAGAAATCTGATCTTGACAGAGTCTAAAAACTAAAAAAAAATATTGATGGTTTAACTTAAAAAAGTAAGTAACCTGGTTGCCTTAAAATTTTAAATTCATTGAACTGGAAAAAGTGAGTTAATACAATGAAGGAGAATGATTTAATCATCAGAAACTCAAAATATTATGTTATCTGAACTAAATAAATTATTTAAGTTGATTTGACAAAAGAAAAAATGTTGTGATTACTAC